>NW_024061487.1:0-72500 GCF_016432855.1 Salvelinus namaycush
TCTGAGCAATCTGTAGCGAAGCAGACAAACAATTACTTTTCCATTGCAGTTTAATCATTAGCCTGGATTACACCTAACTCTGGAAGTCCTCCTGACCTCAGTATGGAATGGCTCTTTGATGTTGTCAGCACAATGCATTGATAATGAAAGGAGGCTGTGCTTTTACTGGTTGGCTCTCCTCTGTGTCTTTCTCACTGAAACACCCACAGCCACACTCAGCCCTTGAGCCCCGCCCCCACTTCTGTTACAATGGTTGGATTTTCAAATTCAAACAATGAGAGGTCTGAACTGAGGGAGAAAAAAAATACATTTGAGAGAAGCAATCAAACCCTGTCGCACAATTTGAGCAAATATTGCATTAACAAACAGCCTCCTTTCCAGAACAGTGTGTTCACAGCTCTCCCTGTGCTGTGAGTCACTTGGGTCGCATCAGCCAAGCTAGTTAATCATAGTAAACAGAATCAAATTCAAGTCTAATGTTTTTGTAAAGAATTTAACACACCATGCCTGGAGTATCCAGCAGACGCCGATACTCTCTGACTATGTCTTCGGCGCCCGGGGAGCAGTTATTGTTGGGGGTTAACTGCAGAAGGGCAAAAAGGCAGATTTTTCCACCTTGCTGGCTCAGGGATTCAAACTAGCAACCTTTCTGTTACTGGCCCAACGCTCTTAACCATTAGGCTTAACTGCTAGAGGGAAACCTACATTTCTAAATGACATACTTTGAGGAGGGAAGGGTTGATAAGGCAGGTCAAATGGTTGAACAAAGACAAGAGAATGAGGAGAGAGCTAGATGAATAGGGGCGGCAGTAGCTTCCAGGTTAGAAAGGCAGGCTGATAAACAACGGGTTACTGGTTCCAACCCCTAGCTGCCTACGAGGAAATATGCAGGGAGTGATCCGGCAGCCAGAGGGTTACCAGCTACAATATCTCTGTATACTGCCGTTGTGCCCTTGAGCAAGGCACTTTACACCTAAATGCCCATGAGCTGCTCCCAGCCTGTGTCAGGTTGGTCACTGTGACAGAATATCTGTGCAAATGCCCAATAAACCAAGTATGGTGAAATGAAGGCCAGACTATTTATGGTAGCTGTAAAGTATTGAGTCCCAACGTGGCTGCATGGGTTCTAAGAGTCTCTGGGGAAGTTAAGTCTTTAAAGTTCCCATTCAGGTTGTACTATTGGTTGTCGATGACAACGTGGAAGACAGGGTCAATGAAAATCAACGCCCCCCCCCCCAAAAAAAGCTCTGTCCTCACTCTCAAAAAGGTATTTTGGGTTTTACTTACCCTCAAACTTTGGAATCAAAGAGGCCAGGTTTCACTCATTCAGTGTATTCTTTAAAAAGCTGTCTATTGTCCTCGACCTCCGCATTTAAGCACAGACATATTACATTTTTCAGAACCATAGCTAGTTAGCTAGCTATACTAACTTGGCTACATCAAATTGAAGGTTTAACTCTAACTGTTAGCTAGCTAACAGAATTTGCATCTATACCCTGGAATGACTCTGTTAGCAAAAGTGAATCTATTTTGTTTTTAAAAGTGGATATCTCTCAACAATCATTCTCACGATAGCACATTGGTCATAGTCAGTGACCAATATCATGGCTAAGCTGGGCTGGGTTGTGTTAAAACCCTGCTTGGGAGACCAATGGGTAGCTGTAGATATATCAGTTCTCCAGCAGGAGGTGCTGCCCAGCCTATAGTTTTCTTTTCTTCTGATAGTGGATATAACGTTAACTTCTTATGGCTGCGGGGGCAGTATTGAGTAGCTTGGATGAAAGGTGCACAGAGGTGCCCATAGTAAACTGCCTGCTCCTCAGTCCCAGTTGCTAATATATGCATATTATTATTAGTATTGGATAGAAAACACTCTGAAGTTTCTAAAACTGTTTGAATGATGTCTGTGAGTATAACAGAACTCATATTGCAGGCAAAAACCTGAGAAAAAATCCAAACAGGAAGTGGGAATTCTGAGGTTGGCAGATTTTTAACACAGCCCCTATTGAACAAACAATGGGATATGGATGAGTTTGCACTTCCTACGGCTTCCACTAGATGTCAACAGTCTGTAGAACCTTGAACCTTGAATCTGATTGATTGATTGCTTCTGTGGACAGGTGTCTTTTATACAGGTAACAAACTGAGATTAGGAGCACTCCCTTTAAGAGTGTGCTCCTAATCTCAGCTCGTTACCTGTATAAAAGACACCTGGGAGCCAGAAATCTTTCTGATTGAGAGGGGGTCAAATACTTATTTCCCTCATTAAAATGCAAATCAATTTATAACATTTTTGACATGCGTTTTTCTGGATTTTTTTGTTGTTATTCTTTCTCTCACTGTTCAAATAAACCTACCATTAAAATTATAGACTGATCATTTCTTTGTCAGTGGGCAAACGTACAAAATCAGCAGGGGATCAAATACTTTTTTCTCTCACTGTATGTTATTTTACGTGGCTCTCTGCAATTTCTCCGGATATTTTGGATGCATTTCTGAACATGGTGCCAATGTAAACTGAGCTTTTTGGATATAAATTTTAACTTTATCGAACAAAACATATATGTATTGTGTAACATAAAGTCCTATGAGTGTCATCTGATGAAGATCATCAAAGGTTAGTGATTCATTTTATCTCTATTTCTGCTTTTTGTGACTCCTGTCTTTGGCTGGAAAAATGACTGTGTTTGTCTGTGATTTGCAGTGACCTTTGTGGTGCTTTCGCTGAAAAGCCTATTTGAAATCGGACACTTTGGTGGGATTAACAACAAGATTACCTTTAAAATTGTATAAAATGTATGTTTGAGGAATTTTAATTATGAGATTTCTGTTGTTTGAATTTGGCGCCCTGCACTTTCACTGGCTGTTGTCATAGCATACCGTTAACGGGATTGCAGCCATACGAAGTTTAAGGAGTTGACGTTGTTTTAAAGTTACAAATTAAACATATTTTATACAAAGTTTGTCTATGATGAAATTTGGTTACCATGATAACATAATCCCGTGGTTTAAATGTCACCCTCAAAAACAAATCCAATATATACCCCACGTAGATTTCACGTCACAATACACTGACAAATTATGTTGAAACAATGTTGATTCGACCAGTTTGTGCCCAGTGGGATGAATCTTCCATTTGATAACTGATGATATTACCCACAGTCCCCCTTGGATGAGCCTCATCTGCAAAGCATAACAAATTCCTCATTCATCACTGTGTGGTTGGATATACTCGCTGTCCCATGTCCCCCTTTTTACAGTATGGTTTGTCTAGAGCAATATGGTTTCAGCCAACTGATTCAAGAGGAGGTATTAGTGATGCTGTCTACACCCTCAGATGATGCAGGTTAGATTAGATTATACCGATTTGGGCACTTCCACATACTCCTTATGTAATCTCTGTACTGTATGGCGTTCAATTTGCTCATTCATCCAACCTCCTCTCCCATGTAACCATTCCCCAGGTCGTTGCTGTAAATGAGAATGTGTTCTCAGTCAATTTACCTGGTAAAATAAGGGTTAAATCAATAAACAAAAATGTGACTGGGATTTTTTTTTTTTTTTTTTTTTTTTTTTTTGGGGGGTGGATCAGCTTAATATTGCGGAAAGAATGTTGCTTCCAATGTAATTGTCTGCATCATTTCCAATCCCCCATATTTTTTGGGGTAAATATATATATCCATTCACGTATGCATACATATACACATATATACATACACATACCTACATAGACATACATACTTTTTTAAAGAGTATACCTTTATTATTATTCCCCGCAAACCCTACCACCGATCCCCCAATTGGAGTAAACTGATAAACATTTCTGTTTTTACCTTCAATTTATACATCTTATACACATTTTACAGACACAGTCTACTTTATAATAGTTCTCTCTTGTTTGTTCTTAGTCCTTCCTCTATTTCTGTTGTCCATCCAGTTTGATTTCCACTTGTAACTGTGCTATTTCACAATAGCTCCGCACCTATACACATTTCACAGATCCCGTATGCCCTACATTGTTTATCTTGTTATTAGTCCCACCCTTCAGCTCCACTCAACCTTTCCCATCTATCTTCCAACATCATCCTTTTCGGATTTTTATTTGCCATATATTTTTCAACTGTGCTGTGATGCTTCACAAAAGATTTGAATCTTCCTATTCTCATAGCTTCCACGGATTGTAAATTAAAAATAAACATTTTTGCTAAAATAATTATTATATTATTGATTGATTGACTATGGCTTTTCAAATCCCCCAGTATTGCTATCTGTAGCGTTAGTTCTACGCAAATGTTGCAATTCTTCAACCATTCCTGGACCTGTGACCAAAAACGAGCTACATGCGGACAATACCAAAATAAATGGTCTAATGACTCTGCCTCCTCACAGCAGAATCTACAGAGCTGGGAAGATTGTATCCCCCATATATATAACATTCTATTAGTTGCAAGAATTTTGTACAATAATTTAAATTGAAAAATTCGAAGTTTTGAATCCGGCGTTGTTTTGCGTATCAATTCATACACCATGTGCCATGGAATGGGTACATCGAAAATCTCTTCCCAACTATTTTGCAATTTATATGGCACAGCTGTAAGTTTTTTGGTCCTTAAATGAAATTGGTATATGTTTTTATTTATCACACTTTTCTTTAACCATTTATGTTCTTTAATATAAGGCCGACATACAAGTTCCTTACTTTTATCCCCTTCCACCTGCCTCTTCCATTTTTGTGGTAATGCTGCAATTAATTGGTTGTAATTTTGGGTAGAGCAGACATTTCCATATGTCTGCGTTAGCTGCATGTGTGACATTACTCCACCAGTCCTATTTATGATATCATTCACAAAAATTATACCTTTTTTAAACATTTCTTCGATAAATACAGTTTTTTTATCAATTACTATATTTGAATTTAACCACAAGATTTGTTGTACTATTTGTTCCGTCCTTTCAGGTGGATTAAACTGAAATTGCAACCAACTTTCTAAGGCTTGCTTAAAAAATAAAGATATTTTGGAGATTATTTCCTTTTCAAGCAACCGAAAGTGAGCAGGTGTAATCTGAATAAAGGGAAAAAGGCCCTTCTTGAACATAGGATGAGACATTCGTACCAATCTACTAGAGAACCAGTTTGGATTTAAGTATAACTTTTGTATGACTGATGCCTTTAGTGAGAGGTCTAATGCTTTAATATTTAATAATTTCTGCCCTCCGAATTCATATTCGTTATATAAATAGGCCCTTTTAATTTTATCTGGCTTGCCGTTCCAAATAAAATTGAATATTTTTTGTTCATATAATTTAAAAAGCAGGTCACTAGGTGTAGGCAAAACCATAAGCAAATAGGTAAACTGTGATATGATTAAAGAGTTAATCAGGGTGATTTTCCCACAAATAGACAGGTATTTTCCTTTCCATGGTAGCAAGATCTTATCTATTTTTGCTAACTTTCTATAAAAATTTATTGGAGTGAGA
Organism: Salvelinus namaycush; assembly: GCF_016432855.1. Taxonomy (NCBI): domain Eukaryota; kingdom Metazoa; phylum Chordata; class Actinopteri; order Salmoniformes; family Salmonidae; genus Salvelinus; species Salvelinus namaycush. The sequence goes on from NW_024061487.1 coordinate 5,479, forward strand.
TCATTTCTTTCTTTTGGGATTTGTATACCGAGTATGTCCACATCACCGTCAGACCATTTAATTGGTAAACTACATGGCAATGTAAAATGTGTATTTTTTAGTGATCCAATACGTAATATGGTACATTTATCATAATTTGGTTTTAATCCAGAGAGGATAGCAAATATATCTAGATCCTCTAAGAGGCCGTGGAGAGATTCTAGTTGTGGTTTTAAAAGAAAACATGAATCATCAGCGTACAATGACACCTTAGTTTTTAGGCCCTGGATTTCTAATCCCTTAATATTAATGTTTGATCTAATTTTAACAGCTAACATTTCGATGGCAATAATAAATAGATATGCCGATAGTGGACAACCTTGTTTTACTCCTCTAGATAGTTTAAAACTTTCTGAGATGTAGCCATTATTTACTATTTTACACCTAGGGTTACTATACATAATTTTTACCCATTTTATAAGAGATTCCCCAAAATTGAAATATTCTAGGCATTTATATATAAACTCCAGTCGTACTTTATCAAAAGCCTTTTCAAAATCAGCTATGAAAACCAGGCCTGGTGTCCCCGATATTTCATAGTGTTCTATTGTTTCCAGTACTTGCCTTATATTATCTCCAATGTATCGTCCATGTAAAAAACCTGTCTGATTAGGATGAATAATATCTGACAAAACTTTTTTTATTCTATGCGCCAAGCATTTTGCTAGGATTTTTGCATCACAACACTGAAGTGTAAGAGGTCTCCAATTTTTTAAATGGACTGGATCTTTATATATACCACTTGGGTCCTGTTTCAGTAATAATGATATCACACCTTCTTGTTGCGTGTCTGATAATCTATCATTTATATAGGAGTGGTTAAAACAAGCTAATAATGGTCCTTTGAGTATATCAAAAAAATGTTTGTATACTTCCACTGGTATGCCATCCAGTCCTGGAGTTTTCCCCTCCTTAAAGGCCCCAATTGCATCAAGTAGTTCCTCCTCTGTAATTAGGCCTTCACATGAGTCTTTCTGTACAGATGTTAATTTTACATTATTATTAGGGAAAAAATCCATACAATTAGTTTCAGTTAGTGGAGATGGAGGAGCCTGAAACGAAAATATATTCTTAAAGTACTTTACTTCCTCTTTCAAAATATCATTTGGTGAATCATGCGTGACTCCATCATTTGTAACAAGTTTTAATACGTTTTTTTTGGTAGCATTTCTATATTGAAGATTGAAAAAGAATTTGGTGCATTTTTCCCCATATTCCATCCAGTTCGCTTTATTTTTGTAATATATTACACTGGATCTTTCTTGAATAAGTTCCTCCATTTCTTTTTGTTTTTCCTCTAACTTATTCTGTGCCTCTATGGTACCGTTTTTATTGTTATCTAACTGTACTGTTAGTCCTTCAATTTCCTTTGTTAATATGGACTCTTTTGATCGAAATTGCTTTTGTTTTATAGATGAGTACTGAATTGCATGGCCTCTAAAGCCACACTTAAAAGTGTCCCATACAATATGGGGATCTGCTGTACCTATGTTATGTCTAAAAAAGTCAGTTATAAATTCTTCTGTCCTAGTTCTAAACAATTTATCATCTAGTAGGCTTTGATTAAATTTCCAATATCCTCGCCCACGTGGAAATTCTGTAAGAGTAATATATATGCCAATTATGTGATGGTCCGACCGCATTCTGTCCCCTATCAAACACTTTTTAACTTTTGGTGCCAGAGAGAATGATATAAGAAAGTAGTCAAGGCGACTAGCTTGATTAAGCCTCCGCCATGTATATCTCACTAGGTCAGGGTATTTAAGTCTCCATATATCCACTAATTCCAATATATCCATGACATTCCTGATTTCCTTAAGTGCCTGAGGGTGATAGTTTGTAGTGTGATTTCCTTTCCGGTCCATAGAGGTATTTAAGACCGTATTAAAATCTCCCACTATAATAATAGAGTCTAGTGTTGCTTGTAGAGTTGATACATTCTTATATATATTGTCAAAGAAGCTTGGATCATCATTATTCGGACCGTATAGGTTAATAAGCCATATATGTTTATTGTCCAATAACATATTTAAAATAATCCATCTACCTTGAGGATCTGTTTGGACAAGTTGCACATTTGGATCAAAGTTATTATTAATTAAAACCATCACCCCTTTTGAATTTCTTTGCCCATGGGAGAAATATATTTCGCCCCCCCAGTTCTTTTTCCACAAAACTTCATCTAAAACTGTCGAATGGGTTTCCTGTAAACAGTAGATATTATAATCCTTCTCTTTTAGCCAGGTAAATACTGATCGTCTTTTCTTATTATCTGCTAAGCCATTACAATTGTAACTGGCTATACTTATTTCACCACTTACCATAATGAGACACACCTTTCAATTATTTTTATCAAAATATATGTTTGTAAACGTCCTATTAAAAAGTAACATAATGATTGAGTGTCTATATAGTTGTACCATGACATTTGCATCTCCACTAAGCAAACCTCCAATTGGTCCCCACTATTCCATCCGCCAAAAGCCCCCATCTCGAGTTGGGTTGTCATCCCAATGACCGGCAGACCACCCCCGACCCCCCGCATCGCACAGCCCCGGACCGACTGGGATCCATCCTTCGAAAAGTGCACACAGCGCCATCCACCGAACCGAAGCAGATCCATTGCCAAATGCATTTCCATCGCCCTCACCTCTATTTTTATTACATATTGCTGTGAATCATCCTCTATAGTCCCTAACATCTTTTACTTCTTCCTTCGCAACAGTTGTGGGATACACACATACACCCACACACATTCAGCCCTTACCCCCACACAACCATAAGCTCACCCTCTCAACAATTGCACCATCCCAGAGCCCAACTCAAGATGGATCATGATTTACAAATGTACTTGCAGTTGCAGCTGCATGAGAAGGCCTGCAAGACCGCGCAAAAAATGAGCATAAATGTAGAGATTTATTTACCATTGTCACATCCTAAATGATGGAGGTCAAATGTACACCTTCTTCCTGAAACACCCACAATACGGTCATCCATTTTGACCATGTTCCCAAGCATCTCCATGCAGTCCGACTTGATTTCGTGCCACCAGGGCCACAATAATATACCCCCTCTCTGAATGTCCGAGTGTGACCCCCTCCCCATGGGTTACTGCAGCTAGTGTTGCCAGCACTGCCACTGCCTGGGTGGGGGCACCCCACCGGAATCCCCACCGGCTAGGTACAAGGTCGTCAAGGTTCTCATTAGCAGCTTTGAGAATTTCCTTGTTTATTATGCTCTCCCTTTAGGGGGCTTTGGCTTTGCAGGACCAACCCTGCCAAGCAGGCTCAGAATCTTGAGGGGGCAGTGCTGCTCTTGGTCCCTGACCTCATTTTGGCTGCATACAGACCGCTTACAGCATGCACATAAAAGAGTTAGGGACTTCTCCTTAGTATCTGGGCCATTCATGTGGGTGTCTAGGGTATAGGGCCATGGACCGTACCATTAAAATAGGATAATAAATAATTAGATATAATTTATTTTAAAAATGTAGTTCCCCATGATAGGACAATAAATAAATAAGACGTATAATTCATTATAAAAGTATATCCATCATCTGAACAACATTGAAAGCCCTCTCATACCCGGCCCACAGCAATACACTGGCTCTGGGATATGCAACTATTTCATTACTCACTCACTCAACTTTCCAAACATAACAAATAAAAATAAACACACACCACACCATCCACACATACTGTGCCTTCTGTTTACTTAGTTTTTATCTTCACTATGTAGAAATAGTGCTTGTGTTCAATTAGTTATATATGAAGATTTATAGAAAAGCTATATTTTGTATTGTATTGTTACAATCAATAACCGGGCTTGAATTGTGTTTATTTTCCTCATCTATGAGAACTTTGTAATTTTTAAAATAACCATGGAGTAGTCTTTGTGTCTCTGAACAACTGGTTATCAATATATAGTTTATCAACGACGAGAGCTACTCGTTTTGTGACTGGGATTTTAATAGCACTTGGATTCAGCAATTTAACTTCTTATGGCTGAAGGGGCAGTATTGAGTAGCTTGGATGAAAGGTGCCCATATCAAACGGCCTGCTCCTCAGTCATAGTTGCTAATATTTGCATATTATTATTAGTATTGGATAGAAAACACTCTAAAGTTTCTAAAACTGTTTGAATTATGTCTGTGAGATTAACAGAACTCATATTGGCAGGCAAAATCCTGAGTTGAAATCAAAACAGGAAGTCAGAAATCTGAGCTTGTCTGTATTCACCAGAGTCCCTTAAGAAATCCAATTGAGTTATGAATGATGTTGCACTGCCTAGGGGTTCCACTAGATGTCAACCATCAATAGAAATTCCAATGAGACTTCTATGATGTTGTGGGAGAGAATGAGAGCAGAATCAGTCAGGTGTCCATCAAGCAGCCATTTCCTGATCATGCCTTTTCTTCATGCAAGCCACTGACGTTCCATTGCTCACGCAGACAAGAACGAATACTCCGGTTGGAACTTTATTGAAGCTATATGTTAAAAACATCCTAATGATTGATTCAGTACTTAGTTTGAAATGTTTCTTCGACCGGTAATATCACATTTTGAAGTTTTTGTCCGATATAACGCTGACCAGAATTAGCGTTTGGATATGTAAACCAGACGCGCTATCAAAAGAAGGTATTTGGACATAAATAACGGATTTTTTCAAACAAAACAAACATTTATTGTGGACCTGGGATTCCTGGTGTGCTTTCTGATCTAGATCATCAAAGGTAATGGAATATTTATCATGTATTTTATTGTTTATAGTGAAGCCATCTTTGCAGCTGTGGTATGCTGTTTTTGAGCGCCGTCTCAGATTATAGCGTGCAATTCTTTTTCCGTAAAGTTTTTTTGAAATCTGACATAGCGGTTGCATTAAGGAGAGGTATATCTATAATTCAATGTGTATAACTTGTATTATCATCTATATTTATGATGAGTATTTCTGTTGAAACGATGGGCTATGCAAAGTCACTTGATGTTTTTGCATTTAGTGAATCTTGTAGCCTCAATGTAAACTCAGATTTTTTTATATAAATATGAATTTAATCAAACAAAACATGCATGTATTCTGTAACATGAAGTCCTATGAGTGTCATCTGATGAAAATAATCAAAGGTTAGTGATTCATTTTATCTCTTTTTTTTATTTATTTTTTATTTTTTATTTAAATTTTATACCATTTTCTCCCCAATTTTCGTGGTATCCAATCGCTAGTAATTACTATCTTGTCTCATCGCTACAACTCCCGTACGGGCTCGGGAGAGACGAAGGTTGAAAGCCATGCGTCCTCCGAAGCACAACCCAACCAAGCCGCACTGCTTCTTAACACAGCGCGCCTCCAACCCGGAAGCCAGCCGCACCAATGTGTCGGAGGAAACACCGTGTACCTGGCCCCCTTGGTTAGCGCGCACTGCGCCCGGCCCGCCACAGGAGTCGCTGGAGCGCGATGAGACAAGGATATCCCTACCAGCCAAACCCTCCCTAACCCGGACGACGCTATGCCAATTGTGCGTCGCCCCACGGACCTCCCGGTCGCGGCCGGCTGCGACAGAGCCTAGGCGCGAACCCAGAGACTCTGGTGGCGCAGTTAGCACTGCGATGCAGTGCCCTAGACCACTGTGCCACCCGGGAGGCCCTAATTCATTTTATCTCTATTCTGGTTTTTGTGAAGCTATCTTTAGCTGGGGAAAATGGCTGTGATTATTGTGGTTTTGTGGTGACCTAACATAATCGTTTGTAGTGCTTTTGCTGAAAAGCCTATTTGAAATCGGACACTTTGGTGGGATTAACAACAAGATTACCTTTAAAATGATATAAGACACATGAATGTCTGAGGAATTTTAATTATGAGATTTCTGGTTTTTGAATTTGGCGCCCTGCACTTGGACTGGCTGTTGTCATATCGGTCCCGTTACCGGGACTGCAGCCATAAGAATAAAACCACATCATATAAACAATAACACTGTAAACTAGTATAAGCCTGCTTATTTACTTCAAAGCTGTTCATTATTGCTCATATAATAATGTTGATAACTAGAAGTTTCACACCAAGGCTTGATTATATTGACACTCTGAACCTTTTCTTCAGTGCTTGGAGTCTTTGGCCGTGACATTGTGTTTTGTGTGAATCCAAGGTACCTTGGGGCACATCAACCAGTATAACCAACCTGTGCCCTGCATTCAAAGATGATCTGGCCATTTGAATGATTGTTTAAACCTTTTTCATATTTGACTGGCTCAGAGGCTCCTTCAGCATATTTCCAGTGATTTCAGTAAAACTGGATTTGATTGTCGGATTTACCTTCCTTAGTTGGAGTTAGACTGTAACAGAAAGGTGTGTGTGTGTGTGTGTGTGTGTGTGTGTGTGTGTGTGTGTGTGTGTGTGTGTGTGTGTGTGTGTGTGTGTGTGTGTGTGTGTGTGTGTGTGTGTGTGTGTGTGTGTGTGTGTGTATATAAGTGCATTGGAGGTACATTGTTTGATTGAGAGGACAGGAGGGTAGGGGAGAGAGTGAGGAAAGAGGACAGGCGGGTAGGGGAGAGAGTGAGGAAAGAGGACAGGCGGGTAGGGGAGAGAGTGCGGAGAGAGGGGAGAAAGGAGGCCAGAGGAGAGAGTGAGGAGAGAGGGGAGAGAGTGAGGAGAGAGAACAGGAGGGTAGGGGAGAGAGTGGGGAGAGAGGGGAGAAAGGAGGGTAGGGGAGAGAGTGAGGAGAGAGGGGAGAAAGGAGGGTTTAGGAGAGAGGGGAGAAAGCAGGAGAGAGGACAGGAGAAAGAAGAGAGGGATGGGGCTGTACACTGGGGGAAAGTATGGCTCTTAGTGAGCAAGCCAGCTGCCAAACAAGTCCTTTGATAATTACTTTTAGAAGTCTTAGGATGCTCCAAGAATCTTTAAAACATTAATGGATACTAGAATTGTCCTGCTTTTTAGGGGGTTAGTAAAAATGAAACACAGGCAACAAAATCATAATTTGACCTCTTGTTTTCATACTTGTTCTAATAACGACACAGTTGAATCAGAAGCTCATGTGTTGTATAACTCCATATTTTAAATGGAGACATCCAATGTTTTCAAGGCTCTTATCCAGCCACATTGACGGCTTCTATGATTTGAAAGTCAGTCAGTGAAAGTCTGTTTCTCATTAAACAGGTAAAACGTGTGAGATTGTATCTTAACTTCCACCTTTATCCTGTAATGTAATATTTTTTTCCATCAGAAAATCAAGTGATCTTTGGTGGAGTCCAAAGACTATTGTTACTGTGATAAAAATAAATGCAGAATTCCAACTTTGATTTGATCCTGAAGGGGTGATACTGTATCTGAGAACAACCATAAAATGTACATGTACATTTGGGCTGTCTGCCTAGCCACCAATTTCCTTAAACAGATAAAACATGTGAGATTGTATCTAAACTTCTACCTTTATCCTGTAATATAATATATTTTTCATCAGAAAATCAAATGATCCTTATCATCCATAACCCATTTAAGTCCAAAGACTATTTTTACTGTGATAAAAATAAAGAAATACAGAATTCCAACTTTGATTTGATCCTGAAGGGGCGAAACTGTATGTGAGGACAACCATAAAATGTACGTGTAAATTTGGGCTGTCTGCCGAGCCACCATGTCTTGACTATACGGACACCAACTATCATCCATTTAGATAAAACCGTCTGTGATGCATTTTCTAGTCGTAGTATCAAATCAAATGTATTTATAAAGCCCTTCTTACATCAGCTGATATCTCAAAGTGCTGTACAGAAACCCAGCCTAAAACCCCAAACAGCAAGCAATGCAGGTGTAGAAGCACGGTGGCAAGGAAAAACTCCCTAGAAAAGGTAGTAGAAATGTTATCTGACTTGAATTCCTATCTAATCATCGAGTGGCGACCCATCATTCAGGGCAGGTGGGTCAGAGCCCTGTTTTGAACACCACCTGTTTAGCATTTTTTTAATTTTTATATATGATTATTGTATGATTATAATTATTTATTTTACTGCCTGTTTTGCATGTAATTTTGGCATTAGCCCTGCTCAATATTCCATAACCAATCATGTTGTTCCACCTCCTACATATGCGATGACATCACCTGGTTTAAACGTCTCTAGAGACTATATCTCTCTCATCATTACTCAATGCCTAGGTTTACCTACAATGTACTCACATCCTACCATACATTTGTCTGTACACTATGCCTTGAATCTATGCTATCGTGCCCAGAAACCTGCTCCTTTTACTCTCTGTTCCGAACGTGCTAGACGACCAGTTCGTATAGCCTTTAGCTGTACCCTTATCCTACTTCTCCTCTGTTCCTCTAGTGATGTAGAAGTTAATCCAGGTCCTGCAATGCCTAGCTCCACTCCCCCTCCCCAGGTGCTCTCATTTGTTGACTTCTGTAACCGTAAAAGCCTTGGTTTCATGCATGTTAACATTAGAAGCCTCCTCCCTAAGTTTGTTTTACTCACTGCTTTAGAACACTATGCCAACCCGGATGTCTTAGCCGTGTCTGAATCCTGGCTTAGGAAAACCACCAAAAACCCTGAAATCTCCATCGCTAACTATAACATTTTCCGCCAAGATAGAACTGCCAAAGGGGGCGCTGTTGCAATCTACTGCAAAGACAGCCTGCAGAGTTCTGTATTACTATCCAAGTCTGTACCCAAACAATTCAAGCTTCTACTTCAAAAAATTCACCTTTCCAGAAACAAGTCTCTTACAGTTGCTGCTTGCTGTAGACCTTCCTCTGCCCCCAATTGTGCCCTCGATACCATATGTGAATTGATTGCCCCCCATCTATCTTCTGAGCTCGTGCTACTAAATGACCGAAACTGGGCCATCCTACAATCTAAGCTTGATGCCCTCAATCTCACACAAATTATCAATGAACCTACCAGGTACAATCCCAAATCCGTAAACACGGGCACCCTCATAGATGTCATCCTAACTAACTCGCCCTCCAAATACACCTCTGCTGTTTTCAATCAAGATCTCAGCGATCACTGCCTCATTGCCTGCATCTGTAATGGGTCTGCGACCAAACGACCACCCCTCATCACTGTCAAACGCTCCCTGAAACACTTCTGCGAGCAGGCCTTTCTAATCGACCTGGCCGGGGTATCCTGGAATGACATTGACCTCATCCCGTCAGTAGATGATGCCTGGCTATTCTTTAAAAGTGCCTTCCTCACCATCTTAAATAAGCATGCCCCATTCAAAAATGTTAGAACTAGGAATAGATATAGTCCTTGGTTCACTCCAGACCTGTCTGCACTTGACCAGCACAAAAACATCCTGTGGCGTTCTGCAATAGCATTGAATAGCCCCCGTGATATGCAACTTTTCAGGGAAGTTAGGAACAAATATACACAGGCAGTTTGGAAAGCTAAGGCTAACTTTTTCAAACAGAAATTGCATCCTGTAGTACTAACTCAAAAAAGTTCTGGGACACTGTAAAGTCCATGGAGAATAAGAGCACCTCCTCCCAGCTTCCCACTGCTCTGAGGCTAGGAAACACTGTTACCACCGATAAATCCACTATAATTGAGAATTTCAATAAGCATTTCTCTACGGCGGGCCATGCTTTCCACCTGGCTACCCCTACCCCGGTCAACTGCCCGGCACCATCCACAGCAACCCACCAAAGCCATTTGTCCTTCACCCAAATCCAGATAGCTGATGTTCTGAAAGAGCTGCAAAATCTGGACCCCTACAAATCAGCCAGGCTAGACAATCTGGACCCTCTCTTTCTAAAATTATCTGCCGAAATTGTTGAAACCCCTTTTACTAGCCTGTTCAACCTCTCTTTCGTATCGTCTGAGATTCCCAAAGATTGGAAAGCTGCTGCGGTCATCCCCCTCTTCAAAGGGGGTGACACTCTAGACCCAAACTGCTACAGACCTATATCTATCCTACCCTGTCTTTCTAAGGTCTTCGAAAGCCAAGTTAACAAACAGATTACCGACCATTTCGAATCCCACCGTACCTTCTCCCCTATGCAATCTAGTATCAGAGCTGGTCATGGGTGCACCTCAGCCATGCTCAAGGTCCTAAACAACATCATAATCATAATCGATAAGAGACATTACTGTGCAGCCGTATTCATCGACCTGGCCAAGGCTTTCTACTCTGTCAATCACCTCATTCTTATTGGCAGACTCGACAGCCTTGGTTTCTCAAATGACTGCCTCGCCTGGTTTACCAACTACTTCTCTGATAGAGTTCAGTGTGTCAAATCGGAGGGCCTGTTGTCCGGACCTCTGGCAGTCTCTATGGGAGTGCCACAGGGTTCAATTCTCGGGCCGACTCTCTTCTCTGTATACATCAATGATGTTGCTCTTGCTGCTGGTGATTCTCTGATCCACCTCTACGCAGACGACACCATTCTGTATACTTCTTGCCCCTCTTTGGACACTGTGTTAACTAACCTCCAGACGAGCTTCAATGCCAGACAACTGTCCTTCCGTGGCCTCCAACTGCTCTTAAACGCAAGTAAAACTAAATGCATGCTATTCAATCGATCACTGCCCGCACCTGCTCGCCCGTCCAGCATCACTACTCTGGACGGCTCTGACTTAGAATACGTGGACAACTACAAATACCTAGGTGTCTGGTTAGACTGTAAACTCTCCTTCCAGACTCACATTAAGCATCTCCAATCCAAAATTAAATCTAGAATCAGCTTCCTATATCGCAACAGAGCATCCTTCACTCATGCTGCCAAACCTACCCTCGTAAAACTGACCATCCTACCGATCCTCGACTTCGGTGATGTCATCTATAAAATAGCCCCCAACACTCTACTCAACAAATTGGATGCAGTCTATCACAGTGCCATCCGTTTTGTCACCAAAGCCCCATACACTACCCACAATTGCGACCTGTACGCTCTCGTTGGTTGGCCCTCGCTTCATACTCATCGCCAAACCCACTGGTTACAGGTTATCTACAAGTCTCTGCTAGGTAAAGCCCCGCCTTATCTCAGCTCACTGGTCACCATAGCAGCACCCACTCGTAGCACGCGCTCCAGCAGGTATATCTCACTGGTCACCCCCAAAGACAATTCCTCCTTTGGTCGTCTTTCCTTCCAGTTCTCTGCTGCCAATGACTGGAACGAACTGCAAAAATCTCTGAAGCTGGAGACTCATATCTCCCTCACTAGCTTTAAGCACCAGCTGTCAGAGCAGCTCACAGATCACTGCACTTGTACATAGCCCATCTGTAAACAGCCCATCTATCTACCTACCTCATCCCCATACTGTATTTATTTATTTATCTTGCTCCTTTGCACCCCAGTATCCCTACTTGCACATTCATCTTCTGCACATCTACCAATCCAGTTTTTAATTGCTATATTGTAATTACTTCACCACCATGCCTATTATTGCCTTAACTCCCTTATCTTACCTCATTTGCACACACTGTATATAGACTTTTTGTTTTCTTTTGTTCAACTGTATTATTGACTGTATGTTTTGTTTATTCCATGTGTAACTCTGTGTTGTTGTATGTGTCGAATTGCTATGCTTTATCTTGGCCAGGTCGCAGTTGCAAATGAGAACTTGTTCTCAACTTGCCTACCTGGTTAAATAAAGGTGAAATAAAAAATAATTCATTAATACGTGTCACATATCAGTTAGCAAATAATGTAAAAAAATTAAGTTAATAAAGTCGCATACAAACGTGGTCTCTTTTTTAATTTCTTGAGTAAGGCAGCTCCAAAATGCAGGTGTTTCAGCCTAGCTCAGCGATTTCTGTTGCGGAAAGGCAGACAGCAGAACATACAACACATAGGGGTTGGTCATTTTCTCTAGTTGCGCTGTGATTGGCTGTGTTCTGTAATTCATGGGGACATTACATCACCGCAAAATCTACAGGGAGAGCTAGAAAATTCAAGCCCCTTGGGTGTTGCTATAATTACATTGGAAGGCTCAAGGTCATTGGCCATAGATGAAATAACGTCAAATCACGTTATATCTACCGTAGCTTTGATTGGACTGATCATGTCAACATCATACTTTCAAAATCTTAGTTAGCAAGCTAGACAAGCAGTCATCATCATGAATCACGTCGACAATCTACTGGCAAATCCTTTTCAAGCCTTGTCATATGAAGAGAAATTATAGATTAAACGTATCGGTGCTCATTGGCCATTGGACTTAAACATTACACATGTTGGAAATCGCAAATTTAACAATGAGTGGTTTGGAAGGAGTTAGTGGCTAACTGCAAGTATTGCAAAGCAATCACTATTTTGCTTCCCCTGCCTGCTATTCGATGGAGAGGGTGTGTGGTCCAAATCTGGGTTTAACGGTCTCTTTTCCAAGCTTAAAAGGATAAACATTAACATGCAACACCATGGCCAGAAAAGGTTTTATACATTGGCCATACTATCAATCCAGCATGACTTTTGCCGCATTCAAAACAACTGGAAACTCGGAACTGGGAAATCTCAGACCTCCCTGTTCAAGTGAGCACAGCACAACGTTGAGTCCAAAAATGTCTTGTATGCTGCTACATAAATTATGTAATATGCCAAGGAGATATGTATACTGTAGCTAAGAAAGTAATACTAAGTGTATGTTGTGTAGTAAGCTGTTAGTAGCCTATGTGCCTCACCCTAATAATTTGGTCCCTTTCCCCCCTCATAACTTAGCCTACTGTTCTGACTTGGTGGTGCACATGTAGCCCATAGCCTGTTTTATATAAATGTCATCATTAAATATTGTAAGAGCTTTCATTGTCTGCTTATATGCCCCCTTTATTTATCCTACAGTTCTGACTTGCTGTACAGGGAGAATACTGTAAGAACGGCCCACAATCTGAAATCTGTTTCTGTACATTTCAAAAGTGCTGAACAAATAGTTATATTGACTACGTCCGTCTTAACTCGCTCATTAATGCCTTAATCAAAATTACGGATTGCCTCTTGTCCGCTCATCGTTCCCTTATGCCATAGTTTGTACATCTCACTTGTCAGTGGAAACCACATTTGTTTAAGTCAGTCAGCCATATCAGCTATGTTTTTAAAAAGGCAGTAAATGAGGCTGAATGAACTGTTTTGCTGCCAAACAAGGCTCTGCTGATAGCCAGGTGTAACGGTGGTAAGGATTCACTCCATGGTGCTGAAAATAAAGCTCTGCTGTTGAGACAGCTTTATGTGGGCCCTAACAGTTTGCGGGACCGTTTGTCACCGTTACAGTGCAATTAATATTGTAAGGATCGACGCAGGGCAACGAGAAGCAAATACAGGGAGTGAACATTTAATAAACAACAGACATGAAACAGAACAGGAACAGCGTCTGGGCAGGGGAAAAATAACGACATTAATGCTGACACGGGGAACCAACTGAGGAACAAACACATATAGATGGGGCAGTCAACGAAGGGAAGGAGTCCAGGTGAGTCCAATGAGTGCTGCTGCGCGTAATCATGGTGACAGGTGTGCGTAATGAAGGGCAGCCAGAGAGGGGGAGCTGGAGCAGGCGTGACAAATATATTGTTTAGTGTTGTGGTGCCTGCTTTGCAAGCGTGCATAAAAATATGTTTTTGTTGAGTTTGCCCCACCAACATTTACATGCTAAAATTTATACTGTAATCATCCCATTAAGAGGCTATGGGAATGTGGGAACTCCTTCAAGACTGTTGGAAAAGTATTCCAGGTGAACCTGGTTAAGAGAATGCCAAGAGTGTGCAAAGCTGTCATCAAGGCAAAGGGTGGCTACTTTGAAGATTCTCAAATATAAAATACATTTTGATTTGTTTAACATGATTTGGAAAGGCACACACCTGTCTATATAAGGTCTCACAGTTGACAGTGCATGTCAGAGCAAAAAAACAAGCTATGAGCTCAAAGGAATTGTCCATAGAGCTCCGAGACAGGATTTTGTCGAGGCACAGATCTGGGGAAGGGTACCAAAATATTTCTGCAGCATTGAAGGTCCCCAAGAACACAGTGGCCTCCATAATTCTTAAACGGAAGAAGTTTGGAACCACCAAGACTCTTCTTAAAGCTGGCCGCCTGGCCAAACTGAGCAATCGGGTGAGAAGGGCCTTGGTCTGGAAGGTGACCAAGAACCCAATGCTCACTCCATCAGAGCTCTAGAGTTCCTTTGTGGAGATGGGAGAACCTTCCAGAAGGACAACCATCTCTGCAGCACTCCACCAATCAGGCCTTTATGGTAGAGTGGCCAGACAGAAGCCACTCCTCAGTAGAAGGTACATGACAGCCCACTTGGAGTTTTTTAAAAGGCATCTAAAGACTCTCAGACCATGAGAAACAAGATTCTCTGGTCTGATGAAACCAAGATTGAACTATTTGGTCTGAATGGCAAGCATCACGTTTGGAGGAAACCTGGCACCATCCCTACGGTGAATTATGGTGGTGGCAGCAGCATGCTGTGAGGAAGTTTTTCAGCGGCAGGGACTGGGAGACTAGTCAGGATTGAGGCAAAGATGAACGGAGCAAAGTACAGAGAGATCCATGATGAAATCCTGCTCGAGAGCGCTCAGGACCTCAGACTGGAGCGAAGGTTTACCTTTCAACAGGACAACGACCCTAAGCACACAGCCAAGACAACGCAGGAGTGGCTTTGGGACAGGTTTCTAAATGTCCTTGAGTGGCCCAGCCAGAGTTCGGACTTGAACCCGATCAAACATCTTTGGAGAGACCTGAAAATATGTAGCTGCAGCGACGCTCCACATCCAACCTGACAGAACTTGAGAGGCTCTGCAGAGATGAATGGGAGAAACTCCTCAAATACAGGTGTGCCAAGCTTGTAGCGTCCTACCCAAGAAGACTTGAGGTTGTAATTGCTGCCAAAGGTGTTCAACAAAGTACTGAGTAAAGAGTCTGAATACTTATGTTCTTGAGGCATCACTACAGACACCCTGGTTCGAATCCTAGGAAATGTTGTAGATCCTTTACGGTAGTAGGTTTGGGCCAGTTAAGCACGGCTGTGACTTTGCCTTCGTCCATGTTGACCCCTCCTGGTGTCAACATGAACCCTAGGAAGGTTACCGTAGTAACGTAAAAGGCGCTCTTCTCAGCCTTGACATAAAGATGGTAGTCCTGTAGCCATTGGAGGACCTGTTGCACATTCTGTACGTGTTCTGCAATGGAGGGAGAGTAGATCAAGATATCGTCAATGTACACGATGAGGAACTGGCTGATCATGTCCTGGAAAACTTCATTCATGAAGGACTGGAAGACTGCGGGAGCACTGGTGAGACCGTAGGGCATAACCAGGTATTCGTAGTGACCCCTAGCGGTGATGAACACCGTCTTCCACTCATCCCCACTTCGGATACGGACCAGGTTGTAAGCACTATGTAGGTCTAGTTTAGAGTAGATGGTAGCCTGTCCAACCTGTTCTAGTGCGTCCAGAATCAGAGGAAGAGGGAAGCGATTCTTGATGGTATGGTCAATGAGGGGGTCGGTAATCTATGCAGGAACGGACACAACCATCCTTTATTTTCACAAAAAAGAAACTGGATGAAGCCGTATACATGGATAGATGGATGAATCCCATGTCGAGGGCCTCTTCTATATAGGTGTCCATAGCCTCATTCTCTGGGATGGACAAGGGGTAGATCCGACCCTTAGGGGGCAATGCCCCAGGAAGGAGATCGATCGCGCAGTCCTCCAGGCGATGAGTGGGCAAAATGGACGCCATTTTCGTGCTGAAGACACTCAGGAACTGGGCATATACAGGCGGGATGTAGGTTGGAATGGCAGACTCCGATCCTTCTATAGAGGTGGCTCAACAGGGTAGATTGAAGCAGTTCTTAAAACAGGCGGGAGACCACGACAGCAGTTCCCCTTGCCGCCAGGAGATGACAGGGTCGTGAAGGCTTAGCCAGGGGTGACCGAGGATGAGGTGTTCTTTAGGCGAAGACAACACCATTAACTGAATGACATCAGAGTGAAGGAGGCCAGTTCTGAGAGGTTGTCCGTCCAGCGCATTAATCCTAAAGGGAGGATTAACAGGGATTAGTTTGACTCTTAACTGTTGTGCCAATTGTTCGTAAATGAAATTACCTGTGGCCCCCGAGTCCACTAGTCCCTCCACAAACTGAGTGACCCCATTAGCAGAAAGAAGAGCTGCCTTTTGGTAATATTCCAAAATGTAAAGGTGCTTACCCATGCGGAAGTGGAGGGGTTGAGGTCACCACTTCGTGGGGGGGTGGGGGGGGGACGAATCGGACAGCTATTGAGTAGAGAGGAACAGGTTTTCACGTAACCTCCGGTGTCCACCCTGTCTTTGTCAGAGGTGAAGTCAGCGGGGTGATGGTCTATGTACAGGTTACACTGCATGAGAAATCCTTGACATTTCCCTGGGGAGCTGTCATATTTATTAGGCATGGATATGGGGGGAGATGAACGAGAGGAGACTGTGGCACCTGATATCGGTGTGAGCAGGAATGGACTGGCGAAGGAAAGGACCACAGGAGGAGGCAGGTACCTGGGTCCAGGGGCAGGCAGAAGGTCATACGCAGGGGGTCCAAAAAGGCAAAAGTACAGGCAGGGAAAAGGCTAGTAACGTCGTCTGGGAGATCAGGCAATAGTAACATGACGCCTGTTGATCTTGGAGTCAATTTAGATGTTGGAGGATAGGATTGAACACTGGACCTCATGTTACTGCTAATGAAAACAAATGACCTTCTTCTTGACAGTTTTGTAGGTCATGGTGCTGTAATGGTTGTTTGAGGGAATCTTCCTATCGTAGACAGTTAGGGGACGTTACCTGGGTGTTTTGAGGGAATGTTCCTATCATAGACAGTTAGGGGATGTTACCTGTGTGTTTTGAGGGAATGTTCCTATCGTAGACAGTTAGGGGACATTACCTGGGTGTTTTGAGGGAATGTTCCTATCGTAGACAGTTAGGGGACGTTACCTGGGTGTTTTGAGGGAATGTTCCAATCGTAGACAGTTAGGGGACGTTACCTGTGTGTTTTGAGGGAATGTTCCTATCGTAGACAGTTAGGGGACGTTACCTGGGTGTTTTGAGGGAATGTTCCTATCGTAGACAGTTAGGGGACGTTACCTGGGTGTTTTGAGGGAATGTTCCAATCGTAGACAGTTAGGGGACGTTACCTGGGTGTTTTGAGGGAATGTTCCAATCGTAGACAGTTAGGGGACGTTACCTGGGTGTTTTGAGGGAATGTTCCTATCGTAGACAGTTAGGGGACGTTACCTGGGTGTTTTGAGGGAATGTTCCAATCGTAGACAGTAAGGGGACGTTACCTGGGTGTTTTGAGGGAATGTTCCTATCGTAGACAGTTAGGGGACGTTACCTGGGTGTTTTGAGGGAATGTTCCAATCGTAGACAGTTAGGGGTCGTTACCTGGGTGTTTTGAGGGAATGTTCCAATCGTAGACAGTTAGGGGACGTTACCTGGGTGTTTTGAGGGAATGTTCCTATCGTAGACAGTTAGGGGACATTACCTGGGTGTTTTGAGGGAATGTTCCTATCGTAGACAGTTATGGGACGTTACCTGGGTGTTTTGAGGGAATGTTACTATCGTAGACAGTTAGGGGACGTTACCTGGGTGTTTTGAGGGAATGTTCCTATCGTAGACAGTTAGGGGACGTTACCTGGGTGTTTTGAGGGAATGTTCCTATCGTAGACAGTTAGGGGACGTTACCTGGGTGTTTTGAGGGAATGTTCCAATCGTAGACAGTTAGGGGACGTTACCTGGGTGTTTTGAGGGAATGTTCCTATCGTAGACAGTTAGGGGACGTTACCTGGGTGTTTTGAGGGAATGTTCCTATCGTAGACAGTTAGGGGACGTTACCTGGGTGTTTTGAGGGAATGTTCCTATCGTAGACAGTTAGGGGACGTTACCTGGGTGTTTTGAGGGAATGTTCCAATCGTAGACAGTTAGGGGACGTTACCTGGGTGTTTTGAGGGAATGTTCCTATCATAGACAGTTAGGGGACGTTACCTGGGTGTTTTGAGGGAATGTTCCTATCGTAGACAGTTAGGGGACGTTACCTGGGTGTTTTGAGGGAATGTTCCTATCGTAGACAGTTAGGGGACATTACCTGGGTGTTTTGAGGGAATGTTCCTATCGTAGACAGTTAGGGGACGTTACCTGGGTGTTTTGAGGGAATGTTCCAATCGTAGACAGTTATGGGACGTTACCTGGGTGTTTTGAGGGAATGTTCCTATCGTAGACAGTTATGGGACGTTACCTGGGTGTTTTGAGGGAATGTTCCTATCGTAGACAGTTAGGGGACATTACCTGGGTGTTTTGAGGGAATGTTCCAATCGTAGACAGTTAGGGGACGTTACCTGGGTGTTTTGAGGGAATGTTACTATCGTAGACAGTTAGGGGACGTTACCTGGGTGTTTTGAGGGAATGTTCCTATCATAGACAGTTAGGGGACGTTACCTGGGTGTTTTGAGGGAATGTTCCTATCGTAGACAGTTAGGGGACATTACCTGGGTGTTTTGAGGGAATGTTCCTATCGTAGACAGTTAGGGGACGTTACCTGGGTGTTTTGAGGGAATGTTCCAATCGTAGACAGTTATGGGACGTTACCTGGGTGTTTTGAGGGAATGTTCCTATCGTAGACAGTTATGGGACGTTACCTGGGTGTTTTGAGGGAATGTTCCTATCGTAGACAGTTAGGGGACGTTACCTGGGTGTTTTGAGGGAATGTTCCTATCGTAGACAGTTAGGGGACGTTACCTGGGTGTTTTGAGGGAATGTTCCAATCGTAGACAGTTAGGGGTCGTTACCTGGGTGTTTTGAGGGAATGTTCCTATCGTAGACAGTTATGGGACGTTACCTGGGTGTTTTGAGGGAATGTTCCTATCGTAGACAGTTAGGGGACGTTACCTGGGTGTTTTGAGGGAATGTTCCAATCGTAGACAGTTAGGGGACGTTACCTGGGTGTTTTGAGGGAATGTTCCAATCGTAGACAGTTAGGGGACGTTACCTGGGTGTTTTGAGGGAATGTTCCTATCGTAGACAGTTAGGGGACATTACCTGGGTGTTTTGAGGGAATGTTCCTATCGTAGACAGTTAGGGGACGTTACCTGGGTGTTTTGAGGGAATGTTCCTATCGTAGACAGTTAGGGGACATTACCTGGGTGTTTTTCCAGACGAGAGCAGTTATAGCCTAAGTCGCACATGGCACCCTATTTCTTGGCAAAAGTAGTGCACTATTATAGGGAATAGGGTGCCATTTGGGACGCACTTTACTTGATCACTTACTACCTCAAGGTCAAAAGTGTGTCATTGGTTCGGTCTGTGATTAACTCAGGGAGGTGATGATGAGAGAAGACTGATCCTAGTTGTGGCTTTAGTATCGCTGCTCTGTCATCATAGGTTTGTCCAAGAACACTTTCCTGTTGGAGAGATGGACAGATAGGCCAGGTGAAATACACTTTAATGCTAAGGCAGTGGTTCCCGACCTTTTCCGTTCTGGGAACCACCAAATTACAATCTAAAGCTCTTGAGGACCACCATTAGAATATTTTTTTTACCATCAAATATCTTGACGATCAAATTTAGTACATTATATCACTGAATGCAATAGATTAAAGGCCAATTATTATTATTATAAACAATTTGCATTGTGAACCCCCCCCCCCCCCCCCCCCCAAAAAAAAAACACTGGTTGAAAATTATGCTACTGTTGTTGAATAATATGTGACTAGTATTTTCTTCCTGCCTGGAATCCACACTAAATCCATGCTCTGTTTCACTACTGTTTTAGAAAGTTGCTGTGTGAATTCAAGACTAGTTTTGTTCAGTTAATAACCAGGTTAACTTTTTTCACCCTTGACAGTTCAAATGTACACTACTGTAGAAAGTATACAATATATACAAGGATGTGTAAATACTATGGACAACAATAGGTCTCCAGACACAGGTTGAGGAGCCACTATGTCTATCACAAATGTAATTTATATATTGAGATAAGTCATCTATTTGTCATCATGTTCCCTGGTTGTAAATGTGAGGACTATAGAGAACATAGATTGTTTTCCGGCAGAAGAAAACACAAAAGGGTTTCATTGCTTCTGTCTTTACTAGAACATAATTTACAACTGAATCCAAAAGCAGAATTGCACAATATTTACAAAACACTTGCTTACACCACACTTTCATGTGTTGTTCGGAATGTTCCAAAGCATTCCATAGAATGTCAAATATAGTTATTCATTGTAGATATCCTATCAAATGACTGAGAATATCAATATAGTGTGTTTAAAATAATACAACTGAACACGTAACACAAATACTAACTTAAAAACAATTACATAATACATGATATGCATTGAAATCCAGTCAACACCTGAGAACTGTAAATAACCACAATAAAACACATGATAAAAAAAATTACTTCATTCCTACTGTATATGTAGCTTCACCATAGCTGGAACAATTGTATGACATTTTTAGTGAGAGGTACGTTCACGTATTCACATGTACAGTGACATACAACAAGGTAAACAACACAGATTTCTGAAAGGTTTTAGAAACCAAGTGGGAAACAATTCAGTACCATTGAAATCAGATATCTTACCTCGTAGAGGTGGCAACAGGTTAGGAGCTATGGGAGGAAACTTTTAAACATTTTATACACCCCATCACTACTTCACCATATGGCTAAACGCCATGGCTAACCGCCTGGTCTTCCCAATTATGATCTTTAGTGGATAAGTTTAAGTTTTGAACGAAAAACACATACAGGTGCGTCTGTACTGAAACTCAATACTATTGGCTATTTTTTTTTATGGGGGAGGGGGTTGAGGGGAATGTAAGAGCAAGACTTTAAAAATACCTGACTGTCTGCACACCAAACTATGCACTAAGAGACTCTGCCTTACAATGAAAACATCTGCGCTTCAATCCTGCACATAAATTCTATGAAAACTATAAGCTTCTTTTCTTGGAATGTTATCCAGCTATATTTCAAACCCAACATAATTCTGGTACATAAAAGTGTCTTCATCAATGGCTAAACCTCTGGTTGATCATGGACAGCTGGATACTAGATAGATAAGGGACCAGACCAGATGCTTCCAATATAGACTAGACCACGTGGATAACATTTCACTTTGAGATCCTTCCAATGTAGATGCTGCCACGTGGACAACGTGTAACTCTAAAGTTGAGTAACGTGAAGTGGCCAGCCCAGCCAGTCAATCAGTCTGGTAGTGATTTAATAAACAGCTTAAAGAATCTCTCCAGCTATTTTTTTTTGTAAAACTTTGTTTCTGTGAAAAACAATAGCCCATGTATAAATACAGTAATATACACACACTTGAAGAGAAAATTATTTTTTTGACACAACTGCAAACTTCAAGGAGTAGGCCATTGAAGGAGTTGGTCTGATGCCCCCGCCCCCCCTTACTTGTGGGAACAAAAGAGAAAAGGACCATTCCCACTTGTGTGATGTCATGTCATACCTAGACAACCCATTGATCGCCTTTTAAGTAAATCAGGTGATAAATGAGGAGAAAAGGAGACTGGAGTGCGTCTTTAAGACTGGTCCCCTAGCTACCAGCATAAGGTTTTAAGTAGCACTGTGTGTACCGAGTCCTTTAATTTAATGCTCTGTTTCTCTTGACACTCATTCCTACAGGTGGTATGGCTCCCAAAGCTCTCCTATGCATCCATCAACTAGAAAACGATGGAAAAACTAGAAGAATATTACGTTTTAACTCCCTGTTGTGCGTCACCTAAATGACTGGAATGTTGACCACTAAATGTTGACCTCTGAAACCAGTGTTGCTCTCTGGTTGGTTAAACTATTAATATGCTGTATCTGGATGTGAACTTCTGTGGGTTGAGTTTCAATACGTTTTCACCTAACAGGAACATTTCCAGTTTAATGGGCTTTGGCCTTTCTCACACACCTTCTCCTCTAACCTAGCCTGTTACCTCGTCCTAACTCCTAGCCTGTTACCTCATCCTAACTCCTAGCCTGTTACCTTGTCCAAGCTCCTAGATTGTTATCTAGCTCCTAGCCTTTTACCTAGCTCCGAGCCTGTTACCTAGCCAAAGTTCCTAGCCCGTTACCTAGCTCATAGCCTGCAACCTAGTCGTAGCCTGTTACCTAGTCCTAACTCCTAGCCTGTTACCTAGTCCTAGCTCCTAGCCTGTTACCTAAGCCTAGCTTCTGGCCTGTTACCTAGTTCCTAGCCAGTTACCTAGTCCTAGTCCTAGTCCTAGTCCTAGCTCCTAGCCTGTTACCTAGAGTTGGGGTCAATTCCATTTCTAATTCAGGAAGTACACTGAAATTCCAATTCTCTTGAATGGTTTTCCATGATAAAAAGTTGGAATTTGGTTTTACTTTCTGAATTGACTAGAATTGAAATGGAATTGACTTCAACCCTGCCACACAGACTAACACAACACTCATTACACACACAGATATATCAAATGGTGATTTGAACTGTAATGTGTTTTTGGACTTAACACAGATAGCGTAGACCAGGGAGTAGGCGACTAGATTTAGCCGCGGGCTGATTTTTGTCATTGCGGCTGATTGGAGGACCGGAACATAGTTATGAAGCTTAAGATCACGTTATTGGTCAATTGGTCAGACAACGTCTAACCGAAATGTAACTTCCGCTTTTAACCCAACCCCTCCGAAAGACACACATACATACGTACATACATGCATACAGTATACAGGTGTTGGAGGTGTCGGGGCTGCCACACTGAGTGCCCGGGGAGCTGTTGTCGTGGAGGTTTAAGTGTCTTGATACCAGCAACCCTCCGGTTGCCAGCTCACTTCTTGCCAGATTTTTCCCGTCGGACCCGGGATTCGAACTGGCAAACGTCCGGTTACTGGCTCGCTTCTCTCTAACCGCTAGGCTACCTGCTGCCCCATATAAAAATGTGTACACTGCAACCACAACTAAGCCCAAAAAAGAGATTTTGAAAATTACAATCATTTCATACCTTGATTATATTGAGACACGATGATGTCTATTTTTTTTAATATTTTTTTTGTAGGAATACTTGGGAACTGATTTCCTAAATTAAACAAAAAAACAAGCAAAATAAATTGTGTTAAATTGGTCCGCGGCTTACAAAAGGGGACCGAGGGCATTCCTGATCTAAGCCTATCATTGCTGTTGTTGTGTGTGGTTGGCTGGTGGTCTCTGCTGTGCTGACTGAATACTAAACAGTGCTTCAGTGCAGCTCGTCTCTGTTGCCTCCTCTTCTCTGCCCTCTGTTACCACCCAGAGCTGGGCTCAGATAGCAGAGAAGTGTTCCTGGCAGTCGGAAGCTCGACGTGTGATGGGGCTACACCTGGTCAGCATGGTGATCTGGGTGCTGAAGTTGTTACCGTTGCTACCCAGATCCTGGGGCTGCTGGTATTTGGTGTCTCCTTTACCCAGAAACCTTTGCATGTGCCACCGCCGCCACTTACGCTTCACCTCCCCCTGTACCTGGTGGGGATAGAGGGAGGAGAGGAGGGAGAGAGCACAGGAGAGGGAGGAAGAGAGGAACATAAACATAGAAAGGGAGACATTGAGAGGGGATAGGACACAGCAAGAGGGATAAGTCAGAAAATATATAGACACAGAAAGAGATGGATGAAGACAATCTGTTAGACTTTATCTATCTCTTTCTGTGTCTAACAGATAGACACAGTGAGACTCTCGGTGTGAGAAAAATGGAAAGTTTACAGTATTAGATCCAAAAATGTATTCCAAATTTACCCTGACATTGTCAGCTCATCTTAGGAACCGTTTTGTGTCTGTGCAGTGGAGTGTGTATGGTATTACCTCTCCATTTAGGAAACAATACAGGACTGCAACCCCAAACCCCTGAGAGAGAGAGAGACAGAGACAGAGAGACAGACAGACAGAGAAAGAGACAGACAGACAGAGAAAGAGACAGACAGACAGACAGACAGACAGACAGACAGACAGGCAGGCAGGCAGGCAGACAGGCAGGCAGGCAGGCAGGCAGGCAGACAGACAGACAGACAGACAGACAGACAGACAGACAGACAGACAGACAGACAGACAGACAGACAGACAGACAGACAGACAGACAGACAGACAGACAGACAGACAGAGAGAGAGACAGAGAGAGAGACAGAGAGAGAGACAGAGAGAGAGTCAGAGAGAGAAAGGAGACAACAATCGATCATTAGGACTCCTGATGATGAGTGTTTTGTTTCATAGAAAGGCCTTTGCCCCAGAGAGACTCAGCCAGAGCAGTTGTGGAAGACTGAAAAATGATCCCAAAGATTATGACCAAATTCAGCATGAGGTAGGGTCATTAATTCTGGGCCTGATAGAATTTTGTGCTGAGAGGACATGAGAGGTTTTCCCCCGAGGGAAAATACGAGTTTAAAGCAGATATAAATTAAGACTGCTATCATAACAACTAGATCATTGCTCTCACAAATGACCCGGGTATTTGGAAAGCAAATATAAAAAGTCAGAATGACTTGTGAGAGAGCTCCTTGAGAGTTTTAAGGGTCGAGGGTTTACATACTTGAGTTGTACATTATGCTACATAATCTGTCTATATATTCACTTCTATTTTGTGCACATACCTAAATGGTTAGATGGATGAAAATGTATCTTTCTGTGCCATATGATTCAAGTGTTTACTTCATATTCCCTAATTGCCAGGAAAGGCTCATGCAGCAGTTTTCCTGTGGTATTCTGTATCTCTTTCTCTTTACCGCAAATGGCCCGTTTGGCTCTGGCTCAACCTCAACTCATAACACAGAACGTAAATCTCATGGGAGTCAGATAGGGACCGTGGAGGATATCAAACCTCATTATTACACATCCTATGACTGTATTACGTTGTTTTTTGACACTTGGAGAATGCAGAGAACATAGACATATTGTATTCTTTACATCCTGAACTGTTAACATACTAGACTGACTGGGACTGATTACATAATTATTGTTAATATCTTTACATTGCGCTCAGAAAGCATTCATTCCCCATGACTTAATTCCACTTTTTTTCTTCTACAGCCTGAATTAAATTAAACATCTCACTCATCTACATACAATAACCTAGAATTACAAACTGAAAACATGTTTTTAGATTTGTTTGCAAATTTATTGAAAATAAAATTTACAGAAAAATCTCATTTACATAAGTATTCACACCCCTGAGTCAATGCTTTATAGAAGCATCTTTGGCAGTGATTACAGCTGAGAGTCTTTCTGTGTAAGTCTCTAAGAGCTGAGAGTATTTTTGGGTAAGTCTCTAACAGCTGTGAGTCTTTCTGGGTAAGTCTCTAAGAGCTGAGAGTCTTTCTGGGTAAGTCTCTAAGAGCTGAGAGTCTTTCTGGGTAAGTCTCTAAGAGCTGAGAGTCTTTCTGGGTAAGTCTCTAAGAGCTGAGAGTCTTTCTGGGTAAGTCTCTAAGAGCTTTCCACACCTGAATTGTGCAATATATGCCCATTTTTCTTTTCAAAATTCTTCAAGCTCCAATTGGTTGATGATCATTGCTAGATAACCATTTTCAGGTCTTGCCATAGATTTTCAAGTAGATTTAAGTCAAAACTGTAGCTTGGTCACTCAGGAACATTCACAGTCTTCTTAGTAAGCAACTCCAGTGTAGATTTTGCCATGTGTTTTAGGTTATTTTCCTGCTTAAAGGTGAATTTATCTCCCAGTGTCTGGTGGAAAGCAGGCTGAACCAGGTTTTCTTCTAGGATTTTGCCTGTGCTAGCTCTATTCTGTTAATTTTTTTATCCTGAAAAACTCCCCAGTCCTTAACAATTACAAGCATACCCCTAACATGATGCAGGCACCATAATGCTTGAAAATATGGAGAGTGGTACACAGTAATGTGTTGTATTTGATTTGCCCCGAAGATAACACTTTGTATTCAGGACAAAAAGTGAATTGCTTTGCCACATTTGTTTCAGTATTCCTTTAGTGTCTTGTTGTAAATAAGAATTTGTTCTTAACTTAAGGATCGGACCCTTTTTTTCAATTTTCGCCTAAAATGACATACCCAAATCTAACTGCCTGTGGCTCAGGACCTGAAGCAAGGATAAGCATATTCTTGATACAATTTGAAAGGAAACACTTTGACGTTTGTGGAAATGTGATATTAATGTAGGAGAATATAGCACATTAGATATGGTAAAAGAAAACATGAGTTTGTATTTTTTACATTTGTATCATCTTTGAAAGGCAAGAGAAAGGCTACAATGTATTATTCCAATTTTGATTTTGGCCACTAGATGGCAGCAGTGTATGTGTAAAGTTTTAGACTGATCCAATGAACTATCACCGATCCCGTAGAGGTTAACTGACTTGCCTAGTTAAATAAAGGTTACATTTTAAAAGATTATAACAATATGCATGATTTGTAATATGTTTATTCTGTACAGGCTTCCTTTTCATTCTGTCAATTAGCTTAGTATCAGGGCTCCCGAGTGACGCAGCGGTCTAAGGCACTGCATCTCAGGGCTTGAGGTGTCACTTCAGGCACCCTGGTTCAAATCCAGGCTGTATCACAACCGGCCGTGATTGGGAGTACCATAGGGCGGCGCACAATTGGCCCAGCGTCGTCCGGGTTAGGGTTTGGCCGGGGTAGGCCATCATAGTAAATAAGAATTTGTTCTTAACTTCTTAAAGTCTTAAACGACTTAAAGTCTTAACTGACTTGCCTAGTTAATTAAAGATTAAATAAAAGTATTGTGGAGTAACTACAATGTTGTTTATCCATCCTCAGTTTTCTCCTATCACAGCCATTAAACTCTGTAACTGTTTTAAAGTCACCATTGGCCTCATGGTGAAATCCCTGAGCGGTTTCCTTCCCCTCTGGCAACTGAGTTAGGAAGGACGCCTTTATCTTTGTAGTGAGTGTGTCTATTGAGACACCATCCAAAGTGTAATTAATAACTTCACCATGATCAAAGGGCTTTCAATGTCTATTTTTTTACCCATCTACCAACAGGTGCCCTTCTTTGCGAGGCATTGGAAAACCTCCCTGGTCTTTGTGGTTGAATCTGTGTTAGAAATTCACTGTTTGACTGAGTCACTAAGAAATGTCCTTGTTTTTGGAGGAAAAGCAAATTTTTTTGTCCATTAAAATAACATCAAATTGATCAGAAATACAGTGTAGACATTGTTAATGTTGTAAACGACCATTGTAGCTGGAAACAGCAGATTTTTAATGGAATATCTACATAGGCGTACAGAAGCCCATTATCAGCAACCATCACTCCTGTGTTCCAATGGCACGTTGTGTTAGCTAATCCAAGTTTATCATTTTAAATGGCTAATCGATCATTAGAAAACCCTTTTGCAATTATGTTAGCACAGCTGAAAACTGTTGTGCTGATTTAAAGAAGCAATACATCTGTCCTTCTTTAGACTAGTTGAGTATCTGGAGCATCAGCATTTGTGGGTTCGATTACAGGCTCAAAATGGCCAGAAACAAACAACTTTTTTCTGAAACTCGTCAGTCTATTCTTGTTTGGAGAAATGATGGCTATTCCATGTGAGAAATTGCCAAGAAACGGAAGATCTCATACAATGCTATGTTCTACTCCCTTCACAGCACAGCGTAAACTTGCTCTAACCAGACTAGAAAGAGGAGTGGGAGGCCCCGGTGCACAACTGAGCAAGAGGACAAGTACATTAGAGTGTATAGTTTGAGAAACAGATGCCTCACAAGTCCTCAACTGGCAGCTTCATTAAATAGTACCCGCAAAACACTAGTCTCAACGTCAACAGTGAAGAGGCGACTCCGGGTTGCTGGCCTTCTAGGCAGAGTTGCAAAGAAAAAGCCATATCTCAGACTGGCCAATAAAAAGAAAAGGTTAAGATTGGCAAAAGAACACAGACACTTGACAGAAGAACTCTGTAGATACAGGAACTCTGCAGATACAGAGTACATATGTCTTCCTACAGACACGTTGTCTTAATTCTGACCTTGCAGTACTGGGTTCACTGTCTGGAGTGGATGGGGGGAGGAGGTCAACACTGTCATTCCTGATCTCAATCTCTATCTGTGTTTTGCCTGTCTGACCCGCCATTTTGTTCACTCCTGTCTTTTTTCCCTTTCTGTGAGATCCTTCACTCTATCTTTTATGACTCTCTAAATCCTTTAAGTCTGCTGTTTTTGTTTAAGGTAGGCTCTGCGGTGTGGGTCAGCATCCATGTGCTGTTTGTAGAGTCTTTGCTTTTCAGCAGCACCTCATTTTGCCATATCTATCAAAAATAAAGCCATATTATGTGATTACAATATTGAAACAGTAATTAAAATGCTAATACATCTTTTTTAATATAATTGTTGAGGGTTTTATAAAACATTACGTTGAACAAAAAGTTTGTGGTGTTATTGATTGTCACTGGCGTTATCGTCATGTCACTGGTGTTACCAGCAAGAACAGTAACACCAGTGACAAATCTGCAGACAAGATGGCATATCTAAGATGGTGGCCACTGTAGCTCAAACCACACTTCTTAAATTGTAAATAAATCACTTAATCATGCAATTTTATCAATAATTTTAATCCAATTTCCTTTCCCCTTAAAATTGTATAACACCAGTGACACATCTTAAGTCCTCGCATGAAATTACCAAGTTAAATTACATTGTTAACATATGAAGAGAGAGTGCACACTCACCATGTGCTTTTCAAAACAGTCCCGTCTCCAATGAACCTTTGACCGAGGAAGAATTTGTCAAGGATGATGCATTTTGCATTATAGTGGTGGTTTCTATAAATTTTAACACCAGTGACATGAAATTGAGGGACAGCTATTACTTGTAAATTATTTATAATATTTATTTGATATTTTAGTTTTCTAATTAGTCCACTAAATAACTATATAACTTTCCTTTGTATTATGACATTTAAAAAATATATTTTTAAACCCAAAATATGTCACTAAACCATGACTCCTGACCTGAGGGACAAGACAACTTCATGGTACTGACTGTGCTCTACAATATATATATAAAAATGGTTTGCAATACAACTATCTTACATATGTTTTATTAATAATAAAACACTTCAATTAAAACAAAAAACAATATTTTTTGTTTCATTAACTCACACTTTTAAGTGTTTTTCCTGGTGAATAGGGCCAGGACAGGAAGGCCACCATTTTCGTAGAATGACCCATGTGTTCCGTAATCTTGAACTATACAGTCGTGGCCAAAAGTTTTGAGAATGAGACAAATATAAATTTTCACAAAGTCTGCTGCCTCTGTGTCTTTAGATATTTTTGTCAGATGTTACTATGGAATACTGAAGTATAATTACAAGCATTTCATAAGTGTCAAAGGCTTTTATTGACAATTACATGAAGTTGATGCAAAGAGTCAATATTTGCAGTGTTGACCCTTCTTTTTCAAGACCTCTGCAATCCGCCCTGGCATGCTGTCAATTAACTTCTGGGCCACATCCTGACTGACGGCAGCCCATTCTTGCATAATCAATACTTGGAGTTTGTCAGAATTTGTGGGTTTTTGTTTGTCCACCCGCCTCTTGAGGATTGACCACAAGTTCTCAATGGGATTAAGGTCTGGGGAGTTTCCTGGACATGGACCCAAAATATCTATGTTATTTTCCCCAAGCCACTTTGTTATCACCTTTGCCTTATGGCAAGGTGCTCCATCATGCTGGAAAAGGCATTGTTCGTCACCAAACTGTTCCTGGATAGTTGGGAGAAGTTGCTCTCGGAGGATGTGTTGGCACCATTCTTTATTCATGGCTGTGTTCTTACACAAAATTGTGAGTGAGCCCACTCCCTTGGCTGAGAAGCAACCCCACACATGAATGGTATCAGGATGCTTTACTGTTGGCATGAAACAGGACTGATGGTAGCGCTCACCTTGTCTTCTCCGGACAAGCTTTTTTCCGAATGCTCCAAACAATCGGAAAGGGGATTCATTAGAGAAAATGACTTTACCCCAGTCCTCAGCAGTCCAATCCCTGTACCTTTTGCAGAATATCAGTCTGTCCCTGATGTTTTTCCTGGAGAGAAGTGGCTTCTTTGCTAACCTTCTTGACACCAGGCCATCCTCCAAAAGTCTTCGCCTCACTGTGCGTGCAGATGCACTCACACCTGCCTGCTGCCATTCCTGAGCAAGCTCTGTACTGGTGGTGCCCCGATCCGAGTCTAAATCAACTTTAGGAGACAGTGCTGGCGCTTGCTGGACTTTCTTGGGCGCCCTGAAGCCTTCTTCACAACAATTGAACCACTCTCCTTGAAGTTCTTGATGATCCGATAAATGGTTGATTTAGGTGCAATCTTACTGGCAGCAATATCCATGCCTGTGAAGCCCTTTTTTGTGCAAAGCAATGATGACGGCACGTGTTTCCTTGCAGGTAACCATAATTGACAGAGGAAGAACAATGATTCCAAGCACCACCCTCCTTTTGAAGCTTCCAGTCTGTTATTCGAACTCAATCAGCATGACAGAGTGATCTCCAGCCTGGTCCTCGTCAACACTCACACCTGTGTTAACGAGAGAATCACTGACATGATGTCAGCTGGTCCTTTTGTGGCAGGGCTGAAATACAGTGTACATGTTTTTAGGGGATTCAGTTAATTTGCATGGCAAAGAGGGACTTTGCAATTCATCTTTGCAAGTCCCATACTGACACTGTGGTCACTCATCATTGCCTGTTCAAGACAAACAACTACAACAAAGCCTACCACCCACCAACCATCCACCCATATGTAACTGCAATCAGAAGTACCTAGGAGCAGGGTGCTCTTCCATACTGTGATGAGAGAGAAAGTGTGTGTCTGTGTGCGTGTCTCAGAGAGTTGTGTTCTCAAAGGGGTGAATGAATGCTATAGGTTAACTTATGAATTGATTATGGTGTCTGTGGGGCGCTCTGAAAAGAGCAATGTAATTTATGGAGGACACATCATGTATTGACTTATTTTAAACTTTTAAGTAACACTCTTCATAACATTCTGGAGTATATGCAAATTGCCATCATACAAACTGAGGCAGCAGACTTTGTGAAAATTAATATTTGTGTCATTCTCAAAACTTTTGGCCACGACTGTACAGTAAGTCACCATATACTAAGGCCTACATGCTATATTATTGCATGGAGGCCTTAGTTCTGGAAGGATCCTAGAATCAGGTCAAAGAAGGATCCTAGATTCAGGTCAAAGACCATCCTACCTGGATGGATCCTAGAATCAGGTCAATGACCATCCTACCTGGATGGATCCTAGAATCAGGTCAATGACCATCCTACCTGGAAGGATCCTAGAACCAGGTCAAATTACCATCCTACCTGGAAGGATCCTACAATCAGGTGAAAGACCATCCTACCTGGAAGGATCCTACAATCAGGTTTAAGACCATCCTACCTGGGAGGATCCTAGAACCAGGTCAAATACCATCCCACCTGGAAGGATCCTACAATCAGGTGAAAGACCATCCTACCTGGAAGGATCCTAGAATCAGGTCAATGACCATCCCACCTGGAAGGATCCTACAATCAGGTGAAAGACCATCCTACCTGGAAGGATCCTAGAATCAGGTCAATGACCATCCTGATTCGAGTGTTGATGTCTTCAGGGATGAAGGCAAAGACGATGTAGTTGATTCCGAACAGAGGTATCAACAGTAGCGTGGACTTAGCCAACCTCCTGTGGATCAGAACAGCAGACAGAATGAGGGTTGATTGTTTTGGAAAGTATAACTTTGAATAATTTTTTATTTTGTGTGATCATCTGGAATGTTGTATTCTAAAATGGTGAGCTAGACAGAAAAAAAATACCAATATTATCGATATTTCTTGACCATTCCTAATCACATTGACTGTGGATTTGGATAGAGAACATTCTAGACTGTTCATATTTCCAATATCTACCAATAATCAAAGGACAGAGGTGAAGCTAACCATCTTCTGTAGATGGAGGGTGTTTTATAGCAATATCTCAGAGCTGGGTGTCTGTCCTGAAGAACAACATTACAATGGTAGAGTGAAATGTTGTACAACCTGATATGAAAGTTGTGGCCACTGCCCTCAGAAAAGGTGCGTCGACCAAAATGTAATAGGATTCCAAAATTGTTTAGCTGGTCCGCACTCAAAAAAATACCTCCTACACCTGTTTTTAAACCAAAGAGCAAGTTTATTCCCCCCACTTTTAATCCGTCTATCATAAAAATAAAAAAAAGTAACCTTTATTTAACAAGGCAAGTCAGTTAAAAACAAATTATTATTTACAATGATGGCCTACACCGGCCAAACCCAGGCGACGCTGGGCCAATTGTGCGCCACCCTATGGGACTCCCAATCACGGCCGGTTGTGATACAGCCTGGATCATTACTTATTGTAAACTTGTAAAAAGCAAAATTGATCAAACTTTACAACAGAACAATCATAAGAGACATAGAATTATTAACCTTTCTTCCTCAGAGAGATTAGCATTAGAGCAGTTGATAAATGATAAGAGCCTTACAAAAAAAACTCTGATTAGGGGGATGATATTGATTAGTATTGTAGTACAGGACACATGCAAGTATGTTGAGAAAATTTAAGAAATGTTTGCCGATCAGAAGTACTATAAACGCCTTCTGCTTAACCCCACAGCTAATCACAAAACGGAATTAGATTCCTTATTAAATAATTGAAAAATAATTCAAATTCCTTATTATTGATTTCCCTGTAACTCCTGTTATATAAAGACTTTATAAGGTCCATACGTGTCATACAGACATTCCTATGAGACCAATTGTTTATGGTATGGTTGTTCAGGTGAAAATGTATCGAAATTTGTAGTCTACCATATTCAACCTTGAGTGACCTGACTTTTTTCATGTATTATAGTCTCCCAATCAGAGACAACGATAGACAGCTGCCTCTGATTGGGAACCATACCTGGCCAACAAAGAAATAGACAAACTAGAATGCCCACCCAAATCACACGCTGACCTAACCAAATAGAGAAAAAAAAGGCTCTCTAAGGTCAAGGCGTGACATATATAAACTCTAGATTCCAATCCATCTCCTTCTCAATGGACAAGGGTACTGAAACGATTGATTTTCTTGATGTACAAGTGTATAAATCATCTGGGAATCTATATAGCTACCAGTGTTTGTATTTGTATTTATTATGGATCCCTATTAGCTACTCTTCCTGGGGTCCAGCAAAATTAAGGCAGTTTATACCATTTTAAAAACATTACAATACATTCACAGATTTCACAACACACTGTGTGTCCTCAGGCCCCTACTCCACCACTACCACATATCTACAGTACTAAATCCATGTGTTTGTATATTGCGTATGGTATTGTGAGTGTGTGTGTGTGTGTGTGTGTGTGTGTGTGTGTGTGTGTGTGTGTGTGTGTGTGTGTGTGTGTGTGTGTGTGTGTGTGTGTGTGTGTGTGTGTGTGTGTGTGTGTGTGTGTGTGTGTGTGTGTGTGTGTGTGTGTGTGTGTGTATGCATGTGTCTGTGCCAATGTTTGTGTTACTTCACAGTCCCCGCTGTTCCATAAGGTGTTTTTTTAATCTATTTTATACATCTAATTTTACTGCTTGCTTGTTACTTGATGTGGAATAGAGTTCCATGTAGTCATGGCTCTATGTAGTACTGTGTGCCTCCCATAGTCTATTCTGGACTTGGGGACTGTGAAGAGACCTCTTGTGGCATGTCTTGTGGGGTATGCATGGGTGTCCGAGCTGTGTGCCAGTAGTTTAGACAGACAGCTCGATGCATTCAACATGCCAATACCTCTCATAAATACAAGCAGTGATGAAGTCAAATCTCTCCTCCACTTTCAGTCAGGAGAGATTGACATGCATATTATTGATATTATCTCGCTGTGTACATCCAAGGGCCAGCTGTGCTGCCCTGTCCTGAGCCAATTGCAATTTTCTTAAGTCCTGTTTTGTGGCAGCTGACCACACGACTGAACAGTAGTCAAGGTGCGACAAAACTAGGGCCTGTACGACCTGCCTTGTTGATAGTGTTGTTAAGAAGGCATAGCATCGCTTTATTATAGACAGACTTCTCCCCATTTTAGGTACTACTGCATCAATATGTTTTGACTATGACAGTTTACAATCTAGTGTTACTCCAAGCAGTTTAGTCATCTCAACTTGCTCAATTTCCACATTATTTATTACAAGATTTAGTTGAGGTTTAGGGTTTAGTGAGTGTTTTGTTCCAAATGCAATGCTTTTAATTTTAGAAATATTTATTCCTTGCCACCCACTCTGAAACTAACTGCAGCTCTTTGTTAAGTGTTGCAGTCATTTCAGTCGCTGCAGTAGCTGATGTGTATAGTGTTGAGTCATCCACATACATGGACACTCTGGCTTTACTCAAAGTCAGTGGAATGTCGTTAGAATAATTTTTTTTTATTAGTAAGGGGCCTAAACAGCTGCCCTGGGTGAATTCCTGATTCTACCTGGATTATATTTGAGAGGCTTCCATTAAAGAACACACTCTGTGTTCTGTTAGACAGGTAACTCTTTATCCACATTACAGCAGGGGGTGTAAAGCCATAACACATACGTTTTTCCAGCAGCAGACTATGATCGATAATGTCAAAAGCTGCACTGAAGCAACAAGACAGCCCCCACAATCATTTTATCACTTGTGTAGGTGCTGTGCTTGTTGAGTGTCCTTCCATATAAGCGTGCTGAAATTCTGTTGTCAATTTGTTTATGTCACGATCGTCTTCTGGTGAAAGAGTGGACCAAGTCGCAGCGTGATATGAATACATCTTCCCTTTTATTTATAACGAAGATGAACACGAAACGAAACACTTTTACAAACTATACAAAACAACCGTGAAGCTACAAAACGAAAGTGCGCACACACACGCTACTAACGTTTAGACATAGACAATTACCCACAATCACCTAAAGCCTATGGCTGCCTTAAATATGGCTCCCAATCAGAGACAACAATAAACAGCTGTCTCTGATTGAGAACCAAACCAGGCAACCATAGACTTTCCTAAACCTCTACACTGAACACAACCCCATACACTATACACAACCCCCTGAACAATACACACACCCTAAACTAGACAAAACACACAAACATCCCCCATGTCACACCCTGACCTAACTAAACTAATAAAGAAAATCAATATAACAGAGGCCAGGGTGTGACAGTTTACTGTGAAATAGCATTATATCTGGTCAAGCACAATTTTTTCCAGAAGTTTACTAAGGGTTGGTAACAGGCTGATTGGTCGGCTATTTGAGCCAGTTAAAGGGGGCTTTACTATTCTTGGGTAGCGTAATGACTTTAGCTTCCCTCCAGGCCTGAGGGCACACGCTCTCTAGTAGGCTTAAATTGAAGATGTTCACAGGAAGCCAAAAGATAAAAACGGCTTATTGCTCGCCATCCGTGAACGCTCAAATGAGTTTACCAATAAGCCAACTTTATTATATACGCCGAATCTGTAGTCCTGACAAATAATATTCAAAACAAACAGAAAGTATGTTTCCGCCAAAGAAATTACCTAAAAGATTGGCTGCAATGTGCCAATGAAAAGGGGAAGGATATTAAAAGAAATCACCTCTTCACAAAGCACGTTAGAACAACAAAACCTTCCTCAGTGAATTGTGCTGTGATGTTTAATCCGATGACAAACTTCATCAACTCTCCGGTGATTAAGCACTGTCATGTTATCTCGTCAGACAAATCTTTAAATGGTGCCTCCCAACACCCCCCTCTATTTACGAACAAACGGTTAATAACCTCTACGGGATCGGTGTCCCCCCTGCGAGACGGTTGAGCTAACGTGCGCTAATGTGATAAGCATGAGGTTGTAAGTAACAAGAACATTTTCTAGGACATAGACATATCTGATATGGGCAGAAAGCTTAAATTCTTGTTAATCTAACTGTACTGTCCAATTTGCAGTAGCTATTACAGTGAAAGAATACCATGCTATTGTTTGAGGAGAGTGCACAGTTATGAACTTGAAAATGTATCAATAAATCAATTACATTATTTACATTTAAGTCATTTAGCAGACGCTCTTATCCAGAGCGACTTACAAATTGGTGCATTCACCTTATGATATCCAGTGGAACAACCACTTTACAATAGTGCATCTAAATCTTTTAAGGGGGGGGGGGGGGGGTTAGAAGGATTACTTTATCCTATCCTAGGTATTCAGATTAAATTAGGCACATTTGGGCAGACTTGATACAACATTTTGAACAGAAATGCAATGGTTCTTTGGATCAGTCTAAAACTTTACCCATACACTGCTGCCATTTAGTGGCCAAAATCGAAATTGTGCCTAAACTGGAATAATACATTATGACCTTTCTCTTGCATTTCAAATAACGTGTTTTTTTCTTTGAATTATCTTTTACCAGATCTATTGTGTTATATTCTCCTACATTCATTTCACATTTCCACAAACTTCAAAGTGTTTCCTTTCAAATGTTATCAAGAATATGCATATCCTTGCTTCAGGTCCTGAGCTACAGGCAGTTACATTTGGGTACGTCATTTTAGGCGAAAATTTAAAAAAAGTCCGATCCTTAGGTAAACGAGTAGGTGCGCTCCTGCAATAAGTAATGACAGAAAGGGAACCAAATAAAACTCCTTGTTAAGTCTACATGGGTGTAGTGTGCATAATGTAAAAAAAAATCCAAAGGACTCTCTACAGGAGAGTTCTTTCAATATTATTACCTCTACGTTTAGCCCAAACCTTTTCTATACCATAAGTCATCAGTTCAATGGCCCGCTTCCATAAAATGTCTGGCAACAGGAGAGGCGAATAACAGCGCTTAATGTTGCTGAGTCGTTCATTAAGACGGAATGTCAGTCTCCCTTGTTGTCTGACCAATGTAAAATTAACAAACATTTTTTAACTAACAAACTACATGAGTTGTAGGTTATACAGGAGTGTATAGATGATATTTCTGGTTGATAATGATCTGCTTCCACCATACGTTTACAGAAAGCACAACTTTTACACGCAAAGTTACCTTTTATGAATTACTGTTTTTTTTGGGGGGGGGGGAGGATGAATGTTAGCTAACTATAGTTTATATCGTAGGTATCTTATAACGAGATCACAATGAAGAACCTCGAGACGCTGATGACACTAGCCTCCTCTATACCTGGCGCTAACATGCCTTCTCGTCCTGATATTTCTACTGCTCTTGTCCTTATCTTATCTGTTTGCACTTTATAAGATCTGATAACAGTCAGATCACAATGCGTCATTGACACCTGTCTAAAATTGTGGGCACAATCAGAACAAAGGACTCATGTTAGAGCCAGGTGTAAACGGGGCTTAGGCTGAAACGTTTGTCTATCTAAGCACCCCATAATGAACAAAATACTAAACAGAAACCTTGAATCTCTTTTTTTGTTGTTGAGTGCAGACCAGCTACACATATAGTGACATCCTGATATGAACACATCCTAGTGAATTAAAATGGCCCCCAATAAAACAGCTGAGAAAGTGAACAACAAAAGAAAAACCTACGAGTATTGATGAGATTCTTTCCTTCCTATGTCTCTGCAATTCATTTTCTGACGCAGTATCCGGATTATACAGATGAACAGGATGAAGTTGACCTGGGTTTGGGAATGAAAGAGGGCTAACATTTAATTTATGTAACGTAGAGTTGTATATAAAATGTCAATCATCGGCTAGGCCAGTGTATGTGTGACACACCAGTATGGTCAGTAATATTGGCATTTTGATGATCCACCAGGGATGGTCGTTAATAATGTCCCAACACCTATAGAGGACAGAGGAGGAGCAGGGGCAGAGGATGAAGATCTCACCAACACACAAACACATTATTTAGATACTAATGGATACATACAAAGTTAAGGCCCAAGGAAAAACTCTCTTTACCATTTTATAATTCAAAATGACCAAAATGTGTTATCATTGTAAAAAAACAAAATCATTCAATAAAATATGAAATTGTACATGGATTTTTGTCAAGGTTATACACTTGCCTATTGTAGAGTACACTACAATATAAAGTCCTCCTAACGGCCTCCATAGAGACCAACCATTCATCACCACAGGAAATTCACAGTAGGTTCAGGTAACATTGCTACAATGCTACGGTGGCCATGTAATGTGAAATGTGGCATTGGCAGTTTATAATAATCACTTGTCTAACAAAGTCATACCTTGGTTCTATGAATTGAATAACTGGGCACTGCAGTACACTCTTAAAAAAATATATGTAAAAATATACATGTACGGAGCTTGCAGAAAGTATTCTAACCCCTTTACTTTTCCACATTTTGTTGTCTTACAGTCTGAATTTAAAATGGATACAATTGAGATTTTGTGTCACTGATCTACACATAATACCCCATATTATCACAGTGGAATTTTGTTTATAGAATTTGTTTTAATTTTAATTAAAACCGGAAATGTCTTGCGTCAATAAGTATTCAACCCCTTTGTTATGGCAAGCCTAAAATAAGTTCAGGAGGAAACATGTGCTGAACAGAACAACTATAATGCATATGACCCATGTCATCCAAAAAGTTATACTTTTGAATCATCTGTCCATAGAACATTCTTCCAAGAGTCTTGATGATCATCCAGGTTGTAACGACGTGCGCTGAAAGTCAGGAAGCAAGCTCAGGGAGTGAGGGTTTTAATAAATAAAACACAACATAAAACAAAATAAGAAACACGAACGACGCACAGACATGACACAGGAACAGAAACAATAGCGCCTGGGGAAGGAAC
Organism: Salvelinus namaycush; assembly: GCF_016432855.1. Classification (NCBI taxonomy): domain Eukaryota; kingdom Metazoa; phylum Chordata; class Actinopteri; order Salmoniformes; family Salmonidae; genus Salvelinus; species Salvelinus namaycush. The sequence goes on from NW_024061487.1 coordinate 44,186, forward strand.
CAAAGGGAGTGGCATATATAGGGCAGGTAATCAAGGAGGTGATGGAGTCCAGGTGAGTCTGATCATACGGGGAGGGGGGGGGGGGGGGGCGCGTAACGATGGTGACAGTTATGCGCCATAATGAGCAGCCTGGTGACCTAGAGGCCGGGGAGGGAGCACATGTGACAGTACCCCCTCCCCGACGCGCGTCTCCAGCCGCAGGACGCCGACCAAAATGACGATCCCAGGGATCAGGAGAGGACCGGTCACCTCTGCTGAGGCGCAAGAAACCTGTCAATCCGGCTGAGACGCAGGGGCATGGTGACCTAAAGCGCCGGAGAGAGAGCATACGTGATGGTACCCCCTCCACGGCGCGTTCGGCTCCAGCCACAGGACACCAACCAAAGGAATGATTCTGGGGATCAGGAGCGGACCGGTCACCCCTGCTGATGCGCGGGAACCTGACAGACCCGGCTGAGGCAGGGGAGCCTGGCGAGCCGGTGGAAGCAGGGGAGCCTGGCGATCCGGAAAAGGCATGAAAGCCAGACGAGCCGGCTGAAGCAGGGGAGCCTGGCAGTCCGGCTGAGGCATGAGAGCCGGTGGAAGCAGGGGAGCCTGGCAGTCCGGCTGAGGCATGAGAGCCGGTGGAAGCAGGGGAGCCTGGCGATCCGGCTGAGGCATGAGAGCCTGACGAGCCGGCGGAGGCAGGGGAGCCTGGCGATCTGTCTGAGGCACGAGAGCCTGTAGTGGCTCCCGGACCTGACATCCTTCCCACCAAGAGAAGAAAAAAAAGAACTCCCTGATGCTTCCCTTAGGTGAGCCGTTATTCTGTAACGACGTGCGCTGAAAGTCGGGAAGCAGGTTCAGGGAGTGAGTGTTTTAATAAACACAACATGATAAGAACCAGGAACAACGCACAGACGTGACACAGAAACAATAACGCCTGGGGAAGGAACCAAAGGGAGTGACATATATAGGGAAGGTAATCAGGGAGGTGATGGAGTCCAGGTGAGTCTGATGATGCGCAGGTGCGCGTAACGATGGTGACAGGTGTGCGCCATAACGAGCAGCTTGGTGACCTAGAGGCCTGAGAGGGAGCACGCGTGACACAAGTGCTTCTTGGCAAACTTGAGTCAAGCTTTTGGATGACATGGGTCCTATTATGCCTGGCGAAAACCAAACACTGCATTCCACAATAAGAACCTTATTCCAACGGTCAAGCATGGTGGTGGTAGTGTGATAGTTTGGTAATGCTTTGCTGCTTCAGGACCTGGACGACTTGCCTTAATAGAAGGAACCATGAATTCTGCTCTGTATCAGAGAATTCTACAGGAGAATGTCAGGCCATCCGTCTGTGAGCTGAAGCTGAAGTGCAGCTGGGTCATGCAGCAAGACAATGATCCAAAACACACAATCAAGTCCAAATGAAAATGGTTAAAAAGCAACACATTTGAAGTTTTGGAATGGCCTAGTCAAAGTCCAGACCTAATCCCAATTGAGATGTTGTGGCAGGACTTGAAATGAGTAGTTCATGCTTGAAAACACAAATGTCGCTGAGTTAAAGCAGTTCTGCATGCAAGAGTGGGCCAAAATCCCTCCACAGCGATGTGAGAGACTGATCAACAACTACAGGAAGTGTTTGGTTGCAGTCAGTACAGCTACAGTAAATTCCTCCACAGTGACGTGAGAGACTGATCAACAACTACAGGAAGTGGTTGGTTGCAGTCAGTACAGCTACAGTAAATTCCTCCACAGTGATGTGAGAGACTGATCAACAACTACAGGAAGTGTTTGGTTACAGTCAGTGCAGCTACAGTAAATTCCTCCACAGTGACGTGAGAGACTGATCAACAACTACAGGAAGTGTTTGGTTGCAGTCAGTGCAGCTACAGTAAATTCCTCCACAGTGACGTGAGAGACTGATCAACAACTACAGGAAGTGTTTGGTTGCAGTCAGTACAGCTACAGTAAATTCCTCCACAGTGACGTGAGAGACTGATCAACAACTACAGGAAGTGTTTGGTTGCAGTCAGTACAGCTACAGGTGGTACAACCAGTTATTGAGTGTAAGGGGGCAATTACTTTTTCACACAGGGGAATTGGGTATTGCATAATTTTGTAAATTAAATTAAATAAGTAATAATTTTGTTTGTTTTTTGTAAACTCAGGTTCCCTTTATTTTTTATTTTTTGGTTGAAGACCTCATAACATTCAGAATCAAAACTATGCAAAAATAGGGGTCAAATACGGCACTGTATGTACAATACCAATCAAAAGTTTGGACACACCTACCAATTCCAGGGTTTTTCTTTATTTGTACTCATTTCTACATTGTAGAATAATAGTGAAGACATCAAAACTACGAAATAACACATATGGAAGTAACCATGTAGTAACCAAAAAAGTGTTAAACAAATATAAAATATATTTGAGATTTGAGATTTTTCAAAGTAGCTACCCTTTGCCTTGATGACAGCTTTGCACACTCTTGGCATTCTCTCAACCAGCGTCATGAGGTAGCCACCTGGAATGCATTTCAATTAACAGGTGTGCCTTGTTAAAAGTTCATTTGTGGGATTTCTTTCCTTCTTAATGTGTTTGAGCCAATCAATTGTGATGTGATAACATAAGGGTGGTACACAGAAGATAGCCCTATTTGGTAAAAGACCAAGTCTATAATGTGGCAAGAACAGCTCAAATAAGCAAAGAGAAACGACAGTCCATCATTACTTTAATACATGATGGTCAGTCAAAGTGGAACATTTCAAGAACTTTGAAAGTTTCTGCAAGTGCAGTCGCAAAAACCATCAAGCGCTATGATGAAACTGGCTCTCATGAGGACCGCCACAGAAATGGAAGTCCCAGAGTTACCTCTGCTGCAGAGGATAAATTCATTAGAGTTACCAGACTCAGAAATTGCAGCCCAAATAAATGCTTCACAGATTTCAAGTAACAGACACATCTCAACATCAACTGTTCAGAGGAGACTGCGTGAATCAGGTCTTTTATGGTCGAATTAACAAGAGAATGGAGAATGGAACGAGAATGGAATTAGTCACATTTGAATCGAAGGTGTTGTATTGGATTTGCCACAAACATAACACTTTGTATTCAGGACAAAAGGTTAATTGCTTTGACGTTTTTTTTGTTGTTGCAGTATTACTTTAGTGCCTTGTTTTCACTCTGTCAATTAGATTAGTATTTTGGAGTAACTACAATGTTGTTGATCCATCCACACTGTTTTAAAGTCATCATTCACCTCATGGTGAAATCCCTGAGCGGTTTCCTTCCTCTCCAGATGCCTGTATATTTGTAGTGACTGAGTGTATTGCTACACCATCCAAAGAGTCATTAATAACTTCCCCATGCTCAAAGGGATATTCAATATCTGCTACCATTCACTGCTCGACTGAGGGACCTTACAGATAATTGTATGTGTGGGGTAAAGAGATTTAAAAAATCACGTTAAACGCTATTATTGCAACTTATTATGTGACTCGTTCAGCACATTTGTACTCCTGAACTTATTTAGGCCATAACAAAGGGGTTGAATACTTATTGACAGAAGACATTTCAGCTAAAAAAAAAATATGAATTTGTAACAAATTCCTAAAAACATAATTCCACTTTTACATTATTGGATTTTGTGTGTAGGCCAGTGATAAAAAAAAATAATCTAAATTGAATCCATTTTAAATTCAGGCTGTAACACAACAAAATGTGGAAAAACTCAAGTGGTGTGAATACTTTCTGAGGGTACTGTATATATAAGAAACCCTTCTTTGTCCCCTAAGGCAGGATTTCCTAAACTTGGTCCAGGGGCCCTCCCTGGTTGAACGTTTTGATTTTTTGCCCTAGCACTGTGTCTGTACCCATTTAAGTACAACTTTTTTTTTCTGAGTGTACGAGAAAGTGCAGTAGAATGTTTGCCATAGGTTCATATTTTATTATAGTACATTGACATAATTTTCAGTGAGTGTTTCATGGATGGACGACTAGCATACATTCATTGCCTGTTGAGATACATCTTCAATTGCAATGTGGAACAAAAATATCACAGGATTTTCAAAACACTTGTTGACAAAGTTGGAGGAGATTCTGAGAAAAAACCACAGATTCTAGACAAACAAACACTAACACAAACAAACTAACAAAATAACAGTGAACTTACCCAGAGTGTTTTAAATAAGCCTTTGTAATAACCCAAGCTGTGATAAAAACAGTTGGGGCCCCTGTGGATATCAGAGAACAAACAACAACAAAACATTGTCAACAAACAGTGTGAGTTCACTTTTTTTTTTTAAGTTATTGCCAAGAGATTATGATAAAGGTATCTGTGTCCTGGAGCATGCAGACAAAGCATAACACCTGTAGGTGTATGAGCCTCAGTCACTGTTCCAGCCGGCTACCACCCGGTACTCAACCCTGCGCCTTAGAGACTGCTGCCCTACGTACACAGTCATTGAACACTGGTCACTTTAATAATGTTTCCATGCTGTTTTACCCACTTCATATGTATATACTGTATTCTAGTCATTGAACACTGGTCACTTTAACAATGTTTTCATACTGTTTCACCCACTTTGAGTGTGAAAAATCCAGCAGGGTTGCCGTTTCTGACACACTCAAACCGATGCGCCTGGCACCTACTATCATACCCCTCGTTCAAAGGCACTTCAATCTTTTGTCTTGTCCATTCACCCTCTGAATGGCACACATACTCAATCCATGTCTCAATTGCCTCAAGGCTTAAAAATCTTTCTTTAACCTGTCTCCTCCCCTTCATCTACACTGATTGAAGTGGATTTAACAAGTGACATCAATAAGGGATCATAGCTTTCATCTGGATTCACCTGGTCAGTCTCTGTCATGGAAAGAGGAGGTGTCCACAATGTTTTGTACACTCAGTGTATCTATATTTATACTCCGGTCTCTGACATTACTCGTTCTGATATTTCTTAATTTTTCTGGATTATGTGTGTATAGTTTATTAATAATATTAATATTATTACTGCACTGATTGAGCTATTAAAAGCATAAACCTTGATTTAAATATGAATTTGTTTGGTCCAGTCTGACACAATGTTCAAACACAATGCTATCAACTCAATTACATCACTTTTCAAACACAACGTTAACAATGATATTCTAACACAAGTACATGACATTTCAATCAGTCTAGTAGAAAACAAACAAGCAACCAGCATGACATTCTACATTTACTTTTCAGATTACTGCTCAGTAAGTAAATACTTAAAAACAAGGATGTTGGCGACACCTCTGCAGTGTTTTTTAAAAGAATCCAGAAATGGACAGCATGCCTTTTACTTAAAAATCTTCTTCAAATCCTGTAAATACATGGTCACACTGCCATTTTGGTTATCAGTGATCAGGTGTGGATGAGTAACACACTGGATGTTTTTAGATACAACACAAGCATCTGGAAGTGATAGAGTTACTCTTTAGAAGTAATATTAATCTAATGTATAATCAGTGGGGGTTTTTTCAAATTCGTGCTAGCCTTATCCAAGTACAGGTAAAAAAACATTGACATATGGTGTCTCCTTAAAAAAAAAAAACCTCCTGAATATGATCATCAAAATTAAATCAAAATTCACAGCCAAACATTGCATATAATCCTAATGGGATTAAAGACACAGTTGGAGATATATTACAGTGACACCTACCCCAGCCAATCAGAATGTACCACCAGAAGTACTTTCTCTCGGAGAAGAAGGAGACAGCCAATAGGGTGTGGATGTAGAGGCCTTCGACCAATAGCCAGAAGTAGCTGGTCATGATGCCATACTGGAAGAAGACAACCCCTGCCTTACATCCCACCTACGGAGAGAGAGCACAGTATCAACATGGAAATTGCAGAATCGCATTAGTGAAAACGTTGTGGGTTCTCAGGTCAGGCCTGTGATTGGACAAAGCTATCGATCATGTGACACCAGTCATTCCTATGTGAAGACTCAATAGCGCATTGAAGTTAAATGAAGTCGGTTAGGATGGTGTTTTATGGAGAGATAACATGCGCAGTTTGAGCTACTCCAGGAAGTAATGTTGCAGGCTAGCTCAGTGCTGCCTCCTCTCATTGACTATTTCAAGTTGAAGGCCGACCGGGGTACTGCAGGCTGCCATTATCATGTAAATTACCCTTATTACATCTATGTGTGATTTTAAAATAATCGGTTCCAGGACCTACATCTGGTGAATTAGAAGCAATTATTGGTACCATGATTGTCTTCTTAAAATGTTTTTATATGCACAAAGATTGACCACAAAGATTGCCATTTTTCAATTCCCTTTAATGGATGCAGGCTAACAATGTCTGCAGTACCGCGGTCGGCCTTGAACTTTTCCTAATCTTAACCTAATTATCTTGCGTAAGTTCTCCTAACCTGCTACGAAAAGTCACTTCTGCAAATCAAAATCAAAATCAAACTTTATTTGTCACATGCGCCGAATACAACAAGTGTAGACCTTACCGTGAAATGCTTATTACACTTCTTGTATTCAGTGTGTGACAAATAAAGGTTGATTTGATTTGCAAAAGTGACTTTTCATAGCAGGTTAGGAGAATTTCAACCCAGAGAATTAAGGCACCTATCTAGTCAAAGGTGGCAGATCTGTACAGGTTCTAAATAACATGATACTCCATGCAAGTTAGTCAGATGATTGAGAAGGAAAACCTTGATAGCACTTTTTATTTAACCCTTATTTTACCAGGTAAATTGACTGAGAACACATGTTCATTTACAGCAACAACCTGGGGAATAGTTACAAGGGAGAGGAGGAGGGGTGAATGGGCCAATTGTAAGCTTGGGATGATTAGGTGACTGTATGAGGGAAAATTTGGGAATTTAGCCAGGACACCAGGGTTACCCTTATGATAAGTGTCATGGCATCGTTAGTGATGACAGAGAGTCAGGACACCCATTTTTAACATCCCTTCTGAAAGACAGCACCCTACACAGGGCAATGTCCCCAATCACTGCCCTGGGGCATTGGGATATTTGTTTTAGACCAGAGGAAAGGGTGCCTTCTACTGGCCCTCCAACACCACTTCCAGCAGCATCTGGTCTCCCATCCAGGGATCAACCAGGACCAGCCTTGCTTAGCTTCAGAAGCAAACCAGCAGTGAGATGCAGGGTGGTTTGCTGCTGGGTTACTTTCACCATACAGCAGGCGTCACATTTTCTCAGTCTATTTATAAACATTCAATCCCTAGATAATCAAACAATATACATTTCAAACTAACTGTCGTTCTATAAAACCAACACTGTAACGTTAGATTAGATAGTGGTTATGAGCTATCATAACGAGTTTACATGTCTCCTCTTTAAGCTGTTTCTGAGGGTCTCTCTCTATATACAACATGTCTCCCCTAAGAGTCCTGTACAAGCTGTTTCTGAGGGCTGTCTACATGTCAGATTAGGTCAGTGTTTCTCAATCCTGGTCCTGGGGAGTCAAAGGGGTATAGCTTTTTGTTATCACCCTAGTATTCACACACTTGAATACTAATACCGGAGCGGCAGGTAGCCCAGTGGTTAGAGCGTTGGCCTAGTAACCGAAAGGTTGCAAGATCGAATTCCCGAGCGGACAATGTACAAATCTGTCGTTCTGCCCCTGAACAAGGAAACTCACTGAACAAGGAAACTCACGGCAGGCCGTCATAGAAAATATTTTTTCTTAACTGACTTGCCTAGTTAAATAAATGTTGAAAAAAAATCAACTCATCATCAAGCCTTTTGATTACAATCAGGTGTGTGAGTTTTAGAAAAATAACACAAAAAGTGCACCTCTTTGGACCAGGATTGAGAAACACTGCATTAGATAGTGGTTATTTGGACTATGAAATATGGTGACTCTTGTATAGCGTCAACACTACTACATGTCTTTTCTTCTTTAAACGTCTTCTACAACTGTCTCCTCCTAAAGGTCTGTCTTCAAACATGTCTTCTGTGAGGGTACCAGCTGTGTTTACCCCCCCCCCGCTGCTGTTAATGTACAGTATATATCATGGAGAAAGCACTCCACTGGAGAAGACTCTGCTCAGAGTGTCATTAAATACACAGCCAGCCGTTAGACATCAAACCATCCGTCACACTTTAAGCTAATAAACATAGACCAAAGGTACGTACAGAGCCTTCAGAAAGTATTCATACCCCTTGACTTATTCCACATTTTTGTTGTGTTTCATCCTGAACAAAAAAAAATATTAAATTCCGTGCTTTTTCACACCCTTCTACACACAATACCCCATAATGACAAAGTGAAAACATGTTTTTAGATTTTTTTTTCAAGTTTATTGAAAAATGACATTCAGAAATATCTAATTTACGTAAATATTCACAACCCTGAAAATATTTTTTGAATATTTTGATCCTGTACAGGCTTCCTTTTCACTCTGTCATTTAGGTTAGTATTGTGGAGTAACTACAATGTTGTGGATCCATCCGTTTTCTCCTGTCACAGCCATTAAACTCCGTAACTGTTTTAAAGTCACCATTGGCCTCATGGTGAAAACCCTGAGCGGTTTCCTTCCTCTCCGGCATCTGAGTTAGGAAGGGCGCCTGTATCTTTTCAGTGAGTGTGTGTATTGATACACCATCCGAAGTGCAATTAATAACTTCGCCATATTCAAAGGGATATTTAATGTCTGTTGTTTTTTTTTACCCATCTACCAATGGGTGTCCTTCTTGGCGAAGCATTGGAAAACCTCCCTGGTCTTTGTGGTTGAATCTGCTCGACTGAGGGACCTTACAGATAATTGTATGTGTGGGGTACAGAGACGAGGTAGTCATTCAAAAATCAATAATTTAATCACTATTATTGCACACAGAATGAGTCCATGCAACTTATTTTGTGACTTGTTAAGCAAATGTTTACTCCTGAACTTATTTAGCTTGCCAAAACAAATGTTTACTCCTGAACTTATTTAGCTTGCCAAAACAAATGTTTACTCCTGAACTTATTTAGCTTGCCAAAACAAATGTTTACTCCTGAACTTATTTAGCTTGCCAAAACAAATGTTTACTCCTGAACTTATTTAGCTTGCCAAAACAAATGTTTACTCCTGAACTTATTTAGCTTGCCAAAACAAAGGCGTTGAATACTTATTCACTCATTTTTAACTCATCTGTAAAAAATGTCTAAAAACACAAATCCACTTAGACATTAAGGGGTATTGTGTGTAGACCAGTGACGAAAAAATGTATCTTAATTTAATCAATTTTAAATGTAGGATGTAACACAACAATATGTGGAAAAAGTCAAGGGGTGTGAATACTTTCTGAAGGTACTGTATGTATGACATACATATACCATTTCTGAGTAACAAAACCTAGACTCACTGCCAGCCACGACCTTGCAGATCTGAGAGGATTGTATAAGTGGAATCATTAAGGATTACACCCATTCTGAGAGCAAGCCTGCATTTTTAAATTCTGCTTATATCCCTCCAATCCCAGAACACCTAGTTGCTAGGAAGTAGGTAGTCGGGAGGGGGGCTAAGGGGTCAATTTAGTTCATTCAGAATATACTGTATGTGGTTCTAGTCCCTTTTTCATTCAACATAAGACACCAATAGTATGGTTAAAGAGTTAATTAGTTCTTCTGGATTTGCAGCTGTTGCAGAGTTTACTGATTGCACTTGTAAAACTTTCAATGTGATTCAAAGCCAAGCCAGCCCTCCTCTGTCTCTCAGCCAGGCAGCTCACCTCACCGCTAGTCACTTCTGAGTGTTTAGCAAACAGGAACTCTCCCTAACATCCTGTTACATGACTTCATTAGAGAACACTCTCCTAAGAGTCGACAAACACTGTTACACCCTGTATGCTATAAACGAGACCTGGAAAGCAACGTTCAATTCAAAACTAAACCCAGGAAGGAACACAAAGCTTTAAAGGCAACAGCACTCTGTTTGAGTAATGAATCAAATGAGAAGGAGGGAGAGAGAGAGAGGGAAAGAGAGAGAGAGAGAGAGAGAGAGAGAGAGAGAGAGGGAAAGAGAGAGAGATGGAAAGAGAGAGAGAGGGAAAGAGAGAGAGAAGGAAAGAGATAGAGAGAGAGAGAGAGAGAGAGAGAGAGGGGGGGGGGGAGGAGAGAGAGAGAGAGAGAGAGAGAGAGAGAGAGAGAGAGAGAGAGAGAGGGAAAGAGGGAAAGAGGGAAAGAGCGAGAGAGAGAGAGAGAGAGGGAGGCTTGTGACAGCTGACTGGGGCCTCTAAGACAGGCATGTTAACATATTGTTGAATGAGGAAGGAAATCAATAATCAAGGAAAGTATCCAACAAACAAGTGTTTACATTCTAGCCCCTCCCTCTAAACAAGGTGAAGCATTCTGTCCTTCCTGTGTTGTTGAACCCCTCCCTCTAAACAAGGTGAAGCATTCTGTCCTTCCTGTGTTGTTGAACCGCTCCCTCTAAACAAGGTGAAGCATTCTGTCCTTACTGTGTTGTTGAACCCCTCCCTCTAAACAAGGTGAAGCATTCTGTCCTTCCTGTGTTGTTGAACGCCTCCCTCTAAACAAGGTGAAGCATTCTGTCCTTCCTGTGTTGTTGAACCGCTCCGTCTAAACAAGGTGAAGCATTCTGTAGTTACTGTGTTGTTGAACCCCTCCCTCTAAACAAGGTGAAGCATTCTGTCCTTACTGTGTTGTTGAACCGCTCCCTCTAAACAAGGTGAAGCATTCTGTCCTTCCTGTGTTGTTGAACCCCTCCCTCTAAACAAGGTGAAGCATTCTGTCCTTCCTGTGTTGTTGAACCGCTCCCTCTAAACAAGGTGAAGCATTCTGTAGTTACTGTGTTGTTGAACGCCTCCCTCTAAACAAGGTGAAGCATTCTGTCCTTCCTGTGTTGTTGAACCGCTCCCTCTAAACAAGGTGAAGCATTCTGTCCTTCCTGTGTTGTTGAACCGCTCCCTCTAAACAAGGTGAAGCATTCTGTCCTTCCTGTGTTGTTGAACCGCTCCTTCTAAACAAGGTGAAGCATTCTGTCCTTCCTGTGTTGTTGAACCGCTCCCTCTAAACAAGGTGAAGCATTCTGTCCTTCCTGTGTTGTTGAACCGCTCCCTCTAAACAAGGTGAAGCATTCTGTCCTTCCTGTGTTGTTGAACCGCTCCCTCTAAACAAGGTGAAGCATTCTGTAGTTACTGTGTTGTTGAACGCCTCCCTCTAAACAAGGTGAAGCATTCTGTCCTTCCTGTGTTGTTGAACGCCTCCCTCTAAACAAGGTGAAGCATTCTGTCCTTCCTGTGTTGTTGAACCGCTCCCTCTAAACAAGGTGAAGCATTCTGTAGTTACTGTGTTGTTGAACCCCTCCCTCTAAACAAGGTGAAGCATTCTGTCCTTACTGTGTTGTTGAACCCCTCCCTCTAAACAAGGTGAAGCATTCTGTCCTTCCTGTGTTGTTGAACCGCTCCTTCCTTCTAAACAAGGTGAAGCATTCTGTCCTTCCTGTGTTGTTGAACCGCTCCCTCTAAACAAGGTGAAGCATTCTGTCCTTCCTGTGTTGTTGAACCGCTCCCTCTAAACAAGGTGAAGCATTCTGTCCTTACTGTGTTGTTGAACCGCTCCCTCTAAACAAGGTGAAGCATTCTGTCCTTCCTGTGTTGTTGAACCCCTCCCTCTAAACAAGGTGAAGCATTCTGTCCTTCCTGTGTTGTTGAACCCCTCCCTCTAAACAAGGTGAAGCATTCTGTCCTTCCTGTGTTGTTGAACCGCTCCTTCCTTCTAAACAAGGTGAAGCATTCTGTCCTTCCTGTGTTGTTGAACCGCTCCCTCTAAACAAGGTGAAGCATTCTGTCCTTCCTGTGTGGTTGAACCGCTCCCTCTAAACAAGGTGAAGCATTCTGTCCTTACTGTGTTGTTGAACGCCTCCCTCTAAACAAGGTGAAGCATTCTGTCCTTCCTGTGTTGTTGAACGCCTCCCTCTAAACAAGGTGAAGCATTCTGTCCTTACTGTGTTGTTGAACCGCTCCCTCTAAACAAGGTGAAGCATTCTGTAGTTACTGTGTTGTTGAACCCCTCCCTCTAAACAAGGTGAAGCATTCTGTCCTTACTGTGTTGTTGAACCCCTCCCTCTAAACAAGGTGAAGCATTCTGTCCTTCCTGTGTTGTTGAACCCCTCCTTCTAAACAAGGTGAAGCATTCTGTAGTTACTGTGTTGTTGAACCGCTCCCTCTAAACAAGGTGAAGCATTCTGTCCTTACTGTGTTGTTGAACCCCTCCTTCTAAACAAGGTGAAGCATTCTGTCCTTCCTGTGTTGTTGAACCCCTCCCTCTAAACAAGGTGAAGCATTCTGTCCTTCCTGTGTTGTTGAACCCCTCCCTCTAAACAAGGTGAAGCATTCTGTCCTTACTGTGTTGTTGAACCGCTCCCTCTAAACAAGGTGAAGCATTCTGTAGTTACTGTGTTGTTGAACCCCTCCCTCTAAACAAGGTGAAGCATTCTGTCCTTCCTGTGTTGTTGAACCCCTCCCTCTAAACAAGGTGAAGCATTCTGTCCTTCCTGTGTTGTTGAACCCCTCCCTCTAAACAAGGTGAAGCATTCTGTCCTTCCTGTGTTGTTGAACCGCTCCCTCTAAACAAGGTGAAGCATTCTGTCCTTACTGTGTTGTTGAACCGCTCCCTCTAAACAAGGTGAAGCATTCTGTAGTTACTGTGTTGTTGAACCCCTCCCTCTAAACAAGGTGAAGCATTCTGTCCTTACTGTGTTGTTGAACCCCTCCCTCTAAACAAGGTGAAGCATTCTGTCCTTCCTGTGTTGTTGAACCGCTCCCTCTAAACAAGGTGAAGCATTCTGTCCTTACTGTGTTGTTGAACCCCTCCCTCTAAACAAGGTGAAGCATTCTGTCCTTCCTGTGTTGTTGAACCGCTCCTTCCTTCTAAACAAGGTGAAGCATTCTGTCCTTCCTGTGTTGTTGAACCGCTCCCTCTAAACAAGGTGAAGCATTCTGTCCTTCCTGTGTTGTTGAACCCCTCCCTCTAAACAAGGTGAAGCATTCTGTCCTTACTGTGTTGTTGAACCGCTCCCTCTAAACAAGGTGAAGCATTCTGTCCTTCCTGTGTTGTTGAACCCCTCCCTCTAAACAAGGTGAAGCATTCTGTCCTTCCTGTGTTGTTGAACCCCTCCCTCTAAACAAGGTGAAGCATTCTGTCCTTACTGTGTTGTTGAACGCCTCCCTCTAAACAAGGTGAAGCATTCTGTCCTTACTGTGTTGTTGAACCGCTCCCTCTAAACAAGGTGAAGCATTCTGTCCTTACTGTGTTGTTGAACCCCTCCCTCTAAACAAGGTGAAGCATTCTGTCCTTCCTGTGTTGTTGAACCGCTCCCTCTAAACAAGGTGAAGCATTCTGTCCTTCCTGTGTTGTTGAACCGCTCCCTCTAAACAAGGTGAAGCATTCTGTCCTTACTGTGTTGTTGAACGCCTCCCTCTAAAAGAGGGTTCAACTCAATATTAGGAAGCTGTTTCCTAACGTGTTGTACACTCAGTGTACGTACACTACTTTCAAGTATTTAAGTTGCGCAGCTTAAGTATTAGACATGTACAAATTTGACCCAGGTCTCTATGGTAACAAGTAGCACAACAAAACCACATGGACTCACAGTTTCAGGTTGACAGTCGGACTCCCCGACCTCGTATAAAACCACATCTTTGATGAAGACGGCAATGGCTTTCAGTATGAACGCCACAAACAGGTTCATGTGGATGTAGTTTCTGGTGCAGTGCAACTTCCTGTTGAACAATATTACAAATATGCGTATCAGTTTATAGCAGTTATATCACATTTATTTGATCATGTCATCCTATTTTATTTCCTTTTAAATTTATTACAGGACTACATTTTTGACAGACATTAGACAACTATACTGCCCTACCAAGGAAAAAAGGGCAATAACTGCTCATTTGGTCGAAAAGATTAATGTCATTTTTTTTTATACATTAAATACATGCTTAATCAGGTGGACAAGTATCCTGCCTCTATTGTGTTTTGGAGAAAATGGGGGTCATGTCAGCAGTAACTGCATAAAGTTACTGTGAAACCAAGGTAAATAAAAAGCCATTTTTCTCAGTTTAACGCGATGAGCAGCTACTGCATTTTTGCTTGGTAGGACAGTATAGTACTGCCACCGTGACCAAACATTTCCCAATCCAAGGTATTCAGGCATTATTTGATAATGGTGCATGTCTGTCATGCTTCTCCCCCTTTTCTTTGTGTTATAGGTATTATACGAATGGAATACCACCTCTGAGTAACATTTCCCAAACCACTTATAATATTGTACATTTGATAATACTTTGTCCTGTTTATTCCCTTCGATACTACCACTGTGACTAACATTTCCCAGACTTCAGTCTTCATGATGGCAAATATTGTATTGCAGATTGGGGTTCAAACTATAAGAACCTATAACAGAAGTGATGATGAGATTGGGGTTAAAATGATCAGAGCCTCTAACAGAAGTGATGATCAGATTGGGGTTCAAACTATAAAAACCTATAACAGAAGTGATGATCAGATTGGGGTTCAAACTATAAAAACCTATAACAGAAGTGACGATCAGATTGGGGTTAAAATGATCAGAGCCTCTAACAGAAGTGATGATCAGATTGGGGTTCAAACTATAAAAACCTATAACAGAAGTGATGATCAGATTGAGGTTAAAATGATCAGAGCCTCTAACAGAAGTGATGATCAGATTGGGGTTAAAATGATCAGAGCCTCTAACAGAAGTGATGATCAGATTGGGGTTAAAATGATCAGAGCCTCTAACAGAAGTGATGGTCAGATTGGGGTTAAAATGATCAGAGCCTCTAACAGAAGTGATGGTCAGATTGGGGTTAAAATGATCAGAGCCTCTAACAGAAGTGATGGTCAGATTGGGGTTAAAATGATCAGAGCCTCTAACAGAAGTGATGATCAGATTGGGGTTAAAATGATCAGAGCATAGTAGTGGGTGTAATAGTGTGGTGACAACACTGTGTTCCGTACACCTGTGATGCTCTGACCCTCCAAACTGTTGCTCAGGCCAGAAATATGCTAGTTAGGGGCCTCTGCCATCGCATCGTAAGACCGCTTGGGGGGAAAAACATCAGTCACTGTTTACCGAAGACAGACACACACACACACACACACACACACACACACACACACACACACACACACACACACACACACACACACACACACACACACACACACACACACACACACACACACAGTTAAATGAAGTGTGTGATGCTTTAAAAGGCCTACCGGGAGGCCAGGCCACTTAACATTTAATTAATGATCAGAACTCTGTCATTCTCTGTCTTCCTCTCCCCCCTCAACACCCGTCCTCTCATCCGTCCTCTCCCCCCCCCCCCCCCCCCCCCCACTCCTCAACCCTCCTCTTACCCTTCCTCTCACCCTTCCTCTCACCCTTCCTCTCAGTGTGTGAGTGTCTTTGTGTGTGTACCACAGGATCACTTACAGTAGTGAAGTTTATGACAGGATATGTCCTTTTGTTAACCACTCCAGTGTGTTTGAGAGATGGTGCAACGCCACATTATGGCATTTAGAAAACCTGTTCTACCCAGGTGTCTTAGTGTTAAATGGGGTGTAGAAGGCACCATAAAATCCTCATCAAACTGACCAAAAGGACATACTGTGCAATGCTGCCTGTGTAGGAGAGGCAGGGGTTATCGTCACAAAGCTTGAATGAGCTAGCTGTAAGAGATTCTTCTGCATAACGTGCCAAAACTAAGGGATGAACACACCTGTTCTGTACATTAATAATGGACGATGCAAGAGTAATGTGGAGAACGGAGGTGTTTACCCTGCTTATACCAGAGTAATGTGGAGAACGGAGGTGTTTACCCTGCTTATACCAGAGTAATGTGGAGAACGGAGGTGTTTACCCTGCTTATACCAGAGTAATGTGGAGAACGGAGGTGTTTACCCTGCTTATACCAGAGTAATGTGGAGAACGGAGGTGTTTACCCTGCTTATACCAGAGTAATGTGGAGAACGGAGGTGTTTACCCTGCTTATACCAGAGTAATGTGGAGAACGGAGGTGTTTACCCTGCTTATACCAGAGTAATGTGGAGAACGGAGGTGTTTACCCTGCTTATACCAGAGTAATGTGGAGAACGGAGGTGTTTATCCTGCTTATACCAGAGTAATGTGGAGAACGGAGGTGTTTACCCTGCTTATACCAGAGTAATGTGGAGAACGGAGGTGTTTACCCTGCTTATACCAGAGTAATGTGGAGAACGGAGGTGTTTATCCTGCTTATACCAGAGTAATGTGGAGAACGGAGGTGTTTATCCTGCTTATACCAGAGTAATGTAGAGAACGGAGGTGTTTACCCTGCTTATACCAGAGTAATGTAGAGCACGGAGGTGTTTACCCTGCTTATACCAGAGTAATGTGGAGAACGGAGGTGTTTATCCTGCTTATACCAGAGTAATGTGGAGAACGGAGGTGTTTACCCTGCT
Source organism: Salvelinus namaycush (assembly GCF_016432855.1). NCBI lineage: Eukaryota > Metazoa > Chordata > Actinopteri > Salmoniformes > Salmonidae > Salvelinus > Salvelinus namaycush. Next base: position 60,650 of record NW_024061487.1, read on the forward strand.
TATACCAGAGTAATGTGGAGAACGGAGGTGTTTACCCTGCTTATACCAGAGTAATGTGGAGAACGGAGGTGTTTATCCTGCTTATACCAGAGTAATGTGAAGAACGGAGGTGTTTACCCTGCTTATACCAGAGTAATGTGGAGAACGGAGGTGTTTATCCTGCTAATACCAGAGTAATGTGGAGAACGGAGGTGTTTATCCTGCTTATACCAGAGTAATGTGGAGAACGGAGGTGTTTACCCTGCTTATACCAGAGTAATGTAGAGAACGGAGGGGTTTATCCTGCTTATATCAGAGACCAGAGTAATGTAGAGAACGGAGGTGTTTATCCTGCTTATACCAGAGTAATGTAGAGAACGGAGGTGTTTATCCTGCTTATACCACAGTAATGTAGAGAACGGAGGTGTTTATCCTGCTTATACCAGAGACCAGAGTAATGTAGAGAACGGAGGTGTTTATCCTGCTTATACCAGAGTAATGTGGAGAACGGAGGTGTTTATCCTGCTTATACCAGAGTAATGTAGAGAATGGAGGTGTTTATCCTGCTTATACCAGAGTAATGTAGAGCACGTAGGGGTTTATCCTGCTTATACCACAGTAATGTAGAGCACGTAGGGGTTTATCCTGCTTATACCAGAGTAATGTAGAGCACGTAGGGGTTTATCCTGCTTATACCACAGTAATGTAGAGAACGGAGGTGTTTACCCTGCTTATACCAGAGTAATGTAGAGAACGGAGGTGTTTACCCTGCTTATACCAGAGTAATGTGGAGAATGGAGGTGTTTACCCTGCTTATACCAGAGTAATGTAGAGAATGGAGGTGTTTACCCTGCTTATACCAGAGTAATGTAGAGAATGGAGGTGTTTATCCTGCTTATACCAGAGTAATGTGGAGAACGGAGGTGTTTATCCTGCTTATACCAGAGTATTGTAGAGAACAGAGGTGTTTATCCTGCTTATACCAGAGTAATGTGGAGAACGGAGGTGTTTATCCTGCTTATACCAGAGTAATGTGGAGAACGGAGGTGTTTATCCTGCTTATACCAGAGTAATGTAGAGAACGGAGGTGTTTATCCTGCTTATACCAGAGTAATGTAGAGAACGGAGGTGTTTATCCTGCTTATACCAGAGTAATGTGGAGAACGGAGGTGTTTATCCTGCTTATACCAGAGTAATGTGGAGAACGGAGGTGTTTATCCTGCTTATACCACAGTTGCCAAAGAAAACAATACTAACATTTGTTTGTTGATGGTTTCATTTAGGAAATTCATGCTTTCTCATCTTTTGTTTGCTAGAGACGCGACCCAGCCTTCAGTTCCCTTAGTTCAATATTTATGGACGTGACCCAGTCGTTAGTTTGATATTTATGGACGTGACCCAGTCGTTAGTTTGATATTTATGGAAGTGAAGCAGTCATTAGTGAGATATTTATGGACGTGACCCAGTCGTTAGTTTGATATTTATGGACGTGACCCAGTCATTAGTTTGATATTTATGGACGTGACCCAGTCGTTAGTTTGATATTTATGGACGTGACCCAGTCGTTAGTTTGATATTTATGGACGTGACCCAGTAGTTAGTTAGATATTTATGGACGTGACCCAGTCATTAGTTAGATATTTATGGACGTGACCCAGTCGTTAGTTTGATATTTATGGACGTGACCCAGTCATTAGTTAGATATTTATGGACGTGACCCAGTCGTTAGTTTGATATTTATGGACGTGACCCAGTCGTTAGTTTGATATTTATGGAAGTGACCCAGTCATTAGTTAGATATTTATGGACGTGACCCAGTCGTTAGTTTGATATTTATGGACGTGACCCAGTCATTAGTTAGATATTTATGGACGTGACCCAGTCATTAGTTTGATATTTATGGACGTGACCCAGTCGTTAGTTTGATATTTATGGACGTGACCCAGTCGTTAGTTAGATATTTATGGACGTGACCCAGTCGTTAGTTTGATATTTATGGACGTGACCCAGTCGTTAGTTTGATATTTATGGACGTGACCCAGTCGTTAGTTTGATATTTATGGACGTGACCCAGTCGTTAGTTTGATATTTATGGACGTGACCCAGTCGTTAGTTTGATATTTATGGACGTGACCCAGTCGTTAGTTAGATATTTATGGACGTGACCCAGTCGTTAGTTTGATATTTATGGACGTGACCCAGTCGTTAGTTAGATATTTATGGACGTGACCCAGTCATTAGTTAGATATTTATGGACGTGACCCAGTCGTTAGTTTGATATTTATGGACGTGACCCAGTCATTAGTTAGATATTTATGGACGTGACCCAGTCGTTAGTTTGATATTTATGGACCTGACCCAGTCATTAGTTTGATATTTATGGACGTGACCCAGTCGTTAGTTTGATATTTATGGACGTGACCCAGTCGTTAGTTTGATATTTATGGAAGTGACCCAGTCGTTAGTTTGATATTTATGGACGTGACCCAGTAGTTAGTTAGATATTTATGGACGTGACCCAGTCGTTAGTTTGATATTTATGGACGTGACCCAGTAGTTAGTTTGATATTTATGGACGTGACCCAGTCATTAGTTAGATATTTATGGAAGTGACCCAGTCATTAGTTAGATATTTATGGACTTGACCCAGTCATTAGTTAGATATTTATGGAAGTGACCCAGTCATTAGTTAGATATTTATGGACTTGACCCAGTCATTAGTTTGATATTTATGGACGTGACCCAGTAGTTAGTTTGATTAGTTCGATATTTATGGACGTGACCCAATCATTTGTTCTTTATGTTCCGTTTGCAATTTTCGCTGACAATGTTCTTATCCCTCGATTGCTAGCTAGCCAGCTAGCTACAGCTAATACAGTCACGACCTCTGCAGACAGAATAACAGCAATGTAGCTGTTTTCTATTGACAGTCATTTGGATACATCCATAACAATGAGCTGATGATGCCCTATTTAGACTGTCACAGCTAGAAGTCAGGACACTCAACAGATCAGGTCATTGCAGCACGGCTGGTCCTTAGATGTACACAGAGAGCTAACATTAATAATATGCATGTCAATCTCTCAAAGTGGAGGAGAGATTTCATCACTAATTGTATTAATGAGATGTTGAATGGACCGAGCGGTCTGTTTGAAGTACTGGCACACAGCTCGGACACCCATGCATACCCCACAAGACATGCCGCCAGAAACCTCTTCACAGTCCCCAAGACCAGAACAGATTATGGGAGGCGCAAAGTACTACATAGAGCCGTGACTATATGGAACTCTATTCCACATCAATTAACTCATGCAAGCAGTAGAATTAGACTAAAAAACGGATAAAAATACACCTCATAGAACAGTGGGGACTCTAAAGCAACACAAACATAGGCACAGACACATGCATACACACACACGATAACATACGCATTATACACACACATACACATGGATTTTGTGTTGTAGATATGTGGTAGTAGAGTAGGGGCCTGAGGACACACACTTAATGTGTTGGGAAATATGTTTGTGAATGTATTGTAATGTTTTAAAAGTTGTATAGCCACAATAAATATAAAATACAAACACTGGTCATTGAGAGGAGATCCAATTGCGTATCAAAACACTAAGCTAGAAGCTAGCAAAATAGTTTGTGCTAGCAAACCTGCCAATTTGACAACCAAATTCAAAAATAATAGTTGCTGAAAATAGATGGTCAAACTAGAAACATGAGGGAGGATTTGACAGCATAGCACCACTAAACTAGAAACATGAGGGAGGATTTGACAGCATAGCACCACTAAACTAGAAACATGGGGGAGGATTTGACAGCACACCACCACTAAACTAGAAACATGGGGGAGGATTTGACAGCACACCACCACTAAACTAGAAACATGAGGGAGGATTTGACAGCATAGCACCACTAAACTAGAAACATGAGGGAGGATTTGACAGCATAGCACCACTAAACTAGAAACATGGGAGGATTTGACAGCATAGCACCACTAAACTAGAAACATGAGGGAGGATTTGACAGCATAGCACCACTAAACTAGAAACATGAGGGAGGATTTGACAGCATAGCACCACTAAACTAGAAACATGTGGGAGGATTTGACAGCATAGCACCACTAAACTAGAAACATGAGGGAGGATTTGACAGCATAGCACCACTAAACTAGAAACATGAGGGAGGATTTGACAGCATAGCACCACTAAACTAGAAACATGAGGGAGGATTTGACAGCATAGCACCACTAAACTAGAAACATGAGGGAGGATTTGACAGCATAGCACCACTAAACTAGAAACATGAGGGAGGATTTGACAGCATAGCACCACTAAACTAGAAACATGAGGGAGGATTTGACAGCATAGCATCACTAAACTAGAAACATGAGGGAGGATTTGACAGCATAGCACCACTAAACTAGAAACATGAGGGAGGATTTGACAGCATAGCACCACTAAACTAGAAACATGAGGGAGGATTTGACAGCATAGCACCACTAAACTAGAAACATGAGGGAGGATTTGACAGCATAGCATCACTAAACTAGAAACATGTGGGAGGATTTGACAGCATAGCATCACTAAACTAGAAACATGAGGGAGAATATGACAGCATAGCACCACTAAACTAGAAACATGAGGGAGGATTTGACAGCATAGCATCACTAAACTAGAAACATGTGGGAGGATTTGACAGCATAGCACCACTAAACTAGAAACACGTGGGAGGATTTGACAGCATAGCGCCACTAAACTAGAAACACGTGGGAGGATTTGACAGCATAGCGTCACTAAACTAGAAACATGAGGGAGAATATGACAGCATAGCACCACTAAACTAGAAACACGTGGGAGGATTTGACAGCACAGCACCACTAAACTAGAAACATGAGGGAGGATTTGACAGCATAGCACCACTAAACTAGAAACACGTGGGAGGATTTGACAACATAGCGTCACTAAACTAGAAACATGTGGGAGGATTTGACAGCATAGCACCACTAAACTAGAAACATGGGAGGATTTGACAGCATAGCACCACTAAACTAGAAACATGGGAGGATTTGACAGCATAGAGCCACTAAACTAGAAACATGAGGGAGGATTTGACAGCATAGCGTCACTAAACTAGAAACATGGGAGGATTTGACAGCATAGAGCCACTAAACTAGAAACATGAGGGAGGATTTGACAACATAGCGTCACTAAACTAGAAACATGGGAGGATTTGACAGCATAGAGCCACTAAACTAGAAACATGAGGGAGGATTTGACAGCATAGAGCCACTAAACTAGAAACACGTGGGAGGATTTGACAGCATAGCACCACTAAACTAGAAACACGTGGGAGGATTTGACAGCATAGAGCCACTAAACTAGAAACATGAGGGAGGATTTGACAGCATAGCACCACTAAACTAGAAACACGAGGGAGGATTTGACAGCATAGCACCACTAAACTAGAAACATGTGGGAGGATTTGACAGCATAGCACCACTAAACTAGAAACATGAGGGAGGATTTGACAGCACAGCACCACTAAACTAGAAACATGAGGGAGGATTTGACAGCATAGCACCACTAAACTAGAAACACGTGGGAGGATTTGACAGCATAGCACCACTAAACTAGAAACACGTGGGAGGATTTGACAGCATAGCACCACTAAACTAGAAACATGAGGGAGGATTTGACAGCATAGCATCACTAAACTAGAAACATGAGGGAGGATTTGACAGCATAGCACCACTAAACTAGAAACATGAGGGAGGATTTGACAGCATAGCACCACTAAACTAGAAACATGAGGGAGGATTTGACAGCATAGCACCACTAAACTAGAAACATGAGGGAGGATTTGACAGCATAGCATCACTAAACTAGAAACATGTGGGAGGATTTGACAGCATAGCATCACTAAACTAGAAACATGAGGGAGAATATGACAGCATAGCACCACTAAACTAGAAACATGAGGGAGGATTTGACAGCATAGCATCACTAAACTAGAAACATGTGGGAGGATTTGACAGCATAGCACCACTAAACTAGAAACACGTGGGAGGATTTGACAGCATAGCGCCACTAAACTAGAAACACGTGGGAGGATTTGACAGCATAGCGTCACTAAACTAGAAACATGAGGGAGAATATGACAGCATAGCACCACTAAACTAGAAACACGTGGGAGGATTTGACAGCACAGCACCACTAAACTAGAAACATGAGGGAGGATTTGACAGCATAGCACCACTAAACTAGAAACACGTGGGAGGATTTGACAACATAGCGTCACTAAACTAGAAACATGTGGGAGGATTTGACAGCATAGCACCACTAAACTAGAAACATGGGAGGATTTGACAGCATAGCACCACTAAACTAGAAACATGGGAGGATTTGACAGCATAGAGCCACTAAACTAGAAACATGAGGGAGGATTTGACAGCATAGCGTCACTAAACTAGAAACATGGGAGGATTTGACAGCATAGAGCCACTAAACTAGAAACATGAGGGAGGATTTGACAACATAGCGTCACTAAACTAGAAACATGGGAGGATTTGACAGCATAGAGCCACTAAACTAGAAACATGAGGGAGGATTTGACAGCATAGAGCCACTAAACTAGAAACACGTGGGAGGATTTGACAGCATAGCACCACTAAACTAGAAACACGTGGGAGGATTTGACAGCATAGAGCCACTAAACTAGAAACATGAGGGAGGATTTGACAGCATAGCACCACTAAACTAGAAACACGAGGGAGGATTTGACAGCATAGCACCACTAAACTAGAAACATGTGGGAGGATTTGACAGCATAGCACCACTAAACTAGAAACATGAGGGAGGATTTGACAGCACAGCACCACTAAACTAGAAACATGAGGGAGGATTTGACAGCATAGCACCACTAAACTAGAAACACGTGGGAGGATTTGACAGCATAGCACCACTAAACTAGAAACACGTGGGAGGATTTGACAGCATAGCACCACTAAACTAGAAACATGAGGGAGGATTTGACAGCATAGCACCACTAAACTAGAAACATGAGGGAGGATTTGACAGCATAGCACCACTAAACTAGAAACATGTGGGAGGATTTGACAGCATAGCACCACTAAACTAGAAACATGTGGGAGGATTTGACAGCATAGCACCACTAAACTAGAAACATGAGGGAGGATTTGACAGCACACCACCACTAAACTAGAAACATGTGGGAGGATTTGACAGCATAGCACCACTAAACTAGAAACATGTGGGAGGATTTGACAGCATAGCACCACTAAACTAGAAACATGAGGGAGGATTTGACAGCACAGCACCACTAAACTAGAAACATGTGGGAGGATTTGACAGCATAGCACCACTAAACTAGAAACATGTGGGAGGATTTGACAGCATAGCACCACTAAACTAGAAACATGTGGGAGGATTTGACAGCATAGCACCACTAAACTAGAAACACGTGGGAGGATTTGACAGCATAGCACCACTAAACTAGAAACACGTGGGAGGATTTGACAGCATAGCATCACTAAACTAGAAACATGTGGGAGGATTTGACAGCATAGCACCACTAAACTAGAAACATGAGGGAGGATTTGACAGCACAGCACCACTAAACTAGAAACACGTGGGAGGATTTGACAGCATAGCATCACTAAACTAGAAACATGTGGGAGGATTTGACAGCATAGCACCACTAAACTAGAAACATGAGGGAGGATTTGACAGCATAGCACCACTAAACTAGAAACACGTGGGAGGATTTGACAGCATAGCATCACTAAACTAGAAACATGAGGGAGGATTTGACAGCATAGCACCACTAAACTAGAAACACGTGGGAGGATTTGACAGCATAGCACCACTAAACTAGAAACACGTGGGAGGATTTGACAGCATAGCACCACTAAACTAGAAACATGAGGGAGGATTTGACAGCATAGCACCACTAAACTAGAAACATGAGGGAGGATTTGACAGCATAGCACCACTAAACTAGAAACATGTGGGAGGATTTGACAGCATAGCACCACTAAACTAGAAACATGTGGGAGGATTTGACAGCATAGCACCACTAAACTAGAAACATGAGGGAGGATTTGACAGCACACCACCACTAAACTAGAAACATGTGGGAGGATTTGACAGCATAGCACCACTAAACTAGAAACATGTGGGAGGATTTGACAGCATAGCACCACTAAACTAGAAACATGAGGGAGGATTTGACAGCACAGCACCACTAAACTAGAAACATGTGGGAGGATTTGACAGCATAGCACCACTAAACTAGAAACATGTGGGAGGATTTGACAGCATAGCACCACTAAACTAGAAACATGTGGGAGGATTTGACAGCATAGCACCACTAAACTAGAAACACGTGGGAGGATTTGACAGCATAGCACCACTAAACTAGAAACACGTGGGAGGATTTGACAGCATAGCATCACTAAACTAGAAACATGTGGGAGGATTTGACAGCATAGCACCACTAAACTAGAAACATGAGGGAGGATTTGACAGCACAGCACCACTAAACTAGAAACACGTGGGAGGATTTGACAGCATAGCATCACTAAACTAGAAACATGTGGGAGGATTTGACAGCATAGCACCACTAAACTAGAAACATGAGGGAGGATTTGACAGCATAGCACCACTAAACTAGAAACACGTGGGAGGATTTGACAGCATAGCATCACTAAACTAGAAACATGTGGGAGGATTTGACAGCATAGCACCACTAAACTAGAAACATGAGGGAGGATTTGACAGCACAGCACCACTAAACTAGAAACATGAGGGAGGATTTGACAGCATAGCACCACTAAACTAGAAACACGTGGGAGGATTTGACAGCATAGCATCACTAAACTAGAAACATGTGGGAGGATTTGACAGCATAGCACCACTAAACTAGAAACATGAGGGAGGATTTGACAGCACAGCACCACTAAACTAGAAACATGAGGGAGGATTTGACAGCATAGCACCACTAAACTAGAAACACGTGGGAGGATTTGACAGCATAGCGCCACTTGCGTCATGACTGCAACAGTAGGGACCAGAGAAATTCATGTTCATCTCTCACTACGTTAGGTTATCAGATACTTTTTTTAAAGGAAGAATCCTACAAAAGGTATTGACAACACATTCATAGGCAATACTACAGTATATATATATTTTTTAAATAGTACAGGTTTAAAAGAAAAACATTAGTCTTAAATCGCAAACAACCGTGCCTAAAATATGCAGAGGAAAAACATCCTTAGAGTCTTTGCTGTTCCATTTGTAAACACTCCCACGCTGTTCTAGATAAGCTATCGAGCAGCTGGTGATGATGTATGCACAGTAAAGAATCCTACCTAAAAGTGCAGAGTAGGACGATAGCGATAGTGAGGGAGATGAGAGAGAGACTGTGTCCGATAGTGTAGCCTACTTTCACTGCCCAGTAGAACTCCTCCTGAGAGAAACATACAAGTAGACACATTAAAACACGTTACTGCTCACACCTCACGTTCAAAGCTAAAATCCCAAAATTAAAACAATTACAAAGAGGTCACCTCTGTTTTGGTAAAAAGCTGAAAGACGGGCATGGAGACATGTAACCACTCTCAAATTCATAGACAGAGCTATGGAAGCAAAGACTGACATTCCATGATATACAGTACAAAATTATATATTTTTTTATCAAGTTTATATTTTAGGTTCTGATGGGGTACGACAGTTGAACTAAGCTCATATTCTTCAAGAATCAAGTTATATTCTTCAAGAATCAAGTTATATTCTTCAAGAATCAAGTTATATTCTTCAAGAATCAGGTTATATTCTTCAAGAATCAGGTTATATTCTTCAAGAATCAGGTTATATTCTTCAAGAATCAATGCATGTGTATAATTAATGTATACGATAAAAAAATGATCTAGCAATAGGGATGATTATTATGAATTTATATTGAACCTTTATTTCACTAGGCAAGTCAATTAAGAGCAAATTCTTATTTACAATGGGAGGCCAAACCCGGACGACGCTGGGCCAATTGTGCGCCGCCCTGTGGGACTCCCAATCACGGCCGGTGGTGATACAGCCTGGAATCAAACCAGGGACTGCAGTGACACCTCTAGCACTGAGATGTAGTGCCTTAGACCACTGCGCCACTCGGGAGTCCGAAGTTCTAGATTTAACACATGAGCAAATCTATAATGGTCCAACACTATCCTCCGTCAATTACTTTTCTTTTTGATGTAATTCTAATTTCTGGAAAAGGCTTAAAATACAGGATACATTCTAGTTACGTCATATGATTGTGCAAAATACAAGGCCCTAATAATGGTACCTTATTCCATACTGTAGTGCACTACTTTAGAGGGCACCCTATTCCTTATTGTAGTGGGAATTGAGTGCCATTTCAAATGTAGCCTTCATACATGCTCCTTTACTCCAGGGAGCAACATGGAAGTCTGTTGGTATTGTAGCTCTATGTGGCCGACTCAGTTTGAATCCAGGCTGTCTGTGCACCACCAGACCATTTTAGCCCGCTGAGCTGAAGCCTGGGCATTAGCTCGGGGACCTAAAGAACTTCTTTATCGTAAAGTAAAAAGCCATTGTCTTGTTATCACCGTTACACAAATACAAAGGTCACTGATTTACGAGCGTTGGTCAATAATGATTAGAAATGTATTGATGGATCTGTAAAAAGACACTGGTTGCCATACCGACACCTACCGTGTCATCATCATCAACTTTGGTGACGTTGGCGTTGTACCCACAATTCAGTGCATAGGAAGCAGGGCTAACCTCAGACCAGCCATCACTGGTGCAGGTCTTCGACAGGTTACCTAGATGACAGAGAGGACAGGTGTAACAGGTTACCTAGATGACAAAGAGGACAGGTGTAACAGGTTACCTAGACAACAGAGGGGACAGGTGTAATAGGTTACCTAGACGACAGAGCGGACAGTTATAACAGGTTACCTACACTGTACTTGTTTTTACAGTTACTTACTGGCAGCCAGTTACCTGTAAGTTACTGTAAAAAAGGAACAGTATGTTACGTACCATATTTTACGGTATTCAATACTGTTACTGTAATTTATTTCATAAGGCCTTATAGTTTTACTCTTATACAGTGGTCTGAAACTCAGGATTTACAGGCCACATCATGCCTGCAAGTAGGGCTGCAAACTTCTGTTAACTTTACCAAAACTTTCAGAAGTCCTGGAAGAATCATCAAACTGGGATTTCTGCCACCTTAGCTAGTTATGTTATTTATCTTTATGTAGCATAAGATTAATTAATCAATCAAAACACAGATATGAAAAACAATTGTTAAACAATCTACCTGCATTACAGCGTGCAGGGAACTTTGATAATGATTACAATTGTTTTACAGTTAACTGACTGCCAGTATGTTACCCGTAAACAAAACATTTTTAAGGTTACCAATGTTGTTACTGTAATCCATTGATGGTACCATGCCTGTTACTGTAATCCATTGATGGTACCATGCCTGTTATTGTAATCTATTGTAAGGTGTGGGGGAGGGGGACAGTTGTTTGAATTCAGGCTCAGTGATGTTGCAATTCACCACATGTTTCCAAGGGACCAGTCTTTTACATGTAGCTCATATTATGCTTGTGCTTGGTTTACTTTTAACAATTAATCATGATTTAATTGGTTGATGTGCCTTTCTAATGATATATGTTATAAAAATAGCATGTCTACAAACAAAGCAATGTGTATAAAATAACAAAACAGGTACCAATTAACAAAGACTAAAATATATAATGTATAATAATAATTTGCAACGAAAAAAGCCCCATTTTCTCTCTTGCTTC
>NW_024061487.1:77500-123462 GCF_016432855.1 Salvelinus namaycush
GGACACACAGGGAAATGGTCTTACAGTACACAGTCTATTGGGACACACAGGGAAAGGGTCTACAGTACACAGTCTATGGGGACACACAGGGAAAGGGTCTACAGTACACAGTCTATGGGGACACACAGGGAAAGGGTTTACAGTACAGTCTATGGGGACACACAGGGAAATGGTCTTACAGTACACAGTCTATGGGGACACACAGGGAAAGGGTCTACAGTACACAGTCTATGGGGACACACAGGGAAAGGGTCTTACAGTACACAGTCTATGGGGACACACAGGGAAAGGGTCTACAGTACACAGTCTATGGGGACACACAGGGAAAGGGTCTACAGTACACAGTCTATGGGGACACACAGGGAAAGGGTTTACAGTACACAGTCTATGGGGACACACAGGGAAAGGGTTTACAGTACACAGTCTATGGGGACACACAGGGAAAGGGTCTACAGTACACAGTCTATGGGGACACACAGGGAAAGGGTTTACAGTACACAGTCTATGGGGACACACAGGGAAAGGGTCTACAGTACACAGTCTATGGGGACACACAGGGAAAGGGTTTACAGTACACAGTCTATGGGGACACACAGGGAAAGGGTTTACAGTACACAGTCTATGGGGACACACAGGGAAAGGGTCTACAGTACACAGTCTATGGGGACACACAGGGAAAGGGTTTACAGTACACAGTCTATGGGGACACACAGGGAAAGGGTTTACAGTACACAGTCTATGGGGACACACAGGGAAAGGGTCTACAGTACACAGTCTATGGGGACACACAGGGAAAGGGTTTACAGTACACAGTCTATGGGGACACACAGGGAAAGGGTCTACAGTACACAGTCTATGGGGACACACAGGGAAAGGGTCTACAGTACACAGTCTATGGGGACACACAGGGAAAGGGTTTACAGTACGGTCTATGGGGACACACAGGGAAAGGGTTTACAGTACACAGTCTATGGGGACACACAGGGAAAGGGTCTACAGTACAGTCTATGGGGACACACAGGGAAAGGGTTTACAGTACAGTCTATGGGGACACACAGGGAAAGGGTCTACAGTACAGTCTATGGGGACACACAGGGAAAGGGTTTACAGTACAGTCTATGGGGACACACAGGGAAAGGGTTTACAGTACACAGTCTATGGGGACACACAGGGAAAGGGTCTACAGTACACAGTCTATGGGGACACACAGGGAAAGGGTTTACAGTACACAGTCTATGGGGACACACAGGGAAAGGGTTTACAGTACAGTCTATGGGGACACACAGGGAAAGGGTTTACAGTACAGTCTATGGGGACACACAGGGAAAGGGTTTACAGTACAGTCTATGGGGACACACAGGGAAAGGGTTTACAGTACACAGTCTATGGGGACACAGGGAAAGGGTTTACAGTACACAGTCTATGGGGACACACAGGGAAAGGGTTTACAGTACACAGTCTATGGGGACACACAGGGAAAGGGTTTACAGTACACGGTCTATGGGGACACACGGGGAAAGGGTCTACAGTACAGTCTATGGGGACACACAGGGAAAGGGTCTACAGTACACAGTCTATGGGGACACACAGGGAAAGGGTCTACAGTACGGTCTATGGGGACACACAGGGAAAGGGTCTACAGTACACAGTCTATGGGGACACACAGGGAAAGGGTCTACAGTACACAGTCTATGGGGACACACAGGGAAAGGGTTTACAGTACACAGTCTATGGGGACACACAGGGAAAGGGTCTACAGTACGGTCTATGGGGACACACAGGGAAAGGGTTTACAGTACACAGTCTATGGGGACACACTGGGAAATCATTGGATATGATCACAAGGATGAACACGAAGGAAAGAAACTGTGCTGTCTAGAAAGTTGTTCGTTCCTAGTGATTATTCACATATCAAAACCACATTAGTTAATATCAACAGATCAAAACAGAACAAAACAATAGTACAAGTGATGGATTGACTCGTGTAAGTATTTGGGAAAAATATCATTTTTAATACATAACAGGCATTACTGAAAAAGGAATGGTTTGTGCTTAATTGTTACCATCCTTCACTCACTACTAGAGAAATGTCAGCCACAAACACACTATCCTTCAAGAGATCCCCCCCCCCCAGTAAACACAATATTATCGCTGCATTCAAGTAGGTTTGCTCATAGCAGAGCAGAGGAGTATGCTGTACGAAAAAAGGAGGTTCAAGGAGTTAGCCAGCTAATGTACCTAAGTATTATGAAATAACTTTCTTTTTTTTTTTTTTAAAGAAAAGCTTGAATTGACTCAATAGCTACATCGCAGTTTAGCTTTCTTTAATGATCCTGAAAATCTGTAGCTGTTTCTGGTTGTTTATCAAAGTTAGCTGGCTAACTCATTGATCCTGCTTTTGCAGTATACCCTCTCTGGTCTCTAGCTCGAGTTGGAACAACAGGCAGCGATGTAGCATGTTAGCTTGGAATTCTGTTGGTCATTTGGACAAGTATTGTCAACAGCGTTCAATGCTTTATGTTGTTTTGGTAAAGCTGACAATGATGACTCAAGTTGCCTACATTGTATCGCGAAAAACTACAATTTATACCGACATTTTTTTTGTATTATCAACAGTACAATACTCTAAAACCTTTTACTGCAGCATACTGTAAATGATGGTGCATTTTGGGAAAATGTTGTGGGCGGGGAAATAATTGCTGTATTTTGTATGGTACTGTAATTCCACCCAACAGAATACAGTACTGTACCGTATCTTTGGAGCTCCAAAAACCTTTTGACCACTAGTGGGTGCATGGTATTGTTGTTTTCATTACCATATTTTGAGTCGTGCCTCGTAAGAGGCTACATTTGTTGAACCTGTGAATGAGAATGCTGTACCAAATTAACTGCTACGGTGGTTATAGTGCCACATCAATTAAATGTAAAATGTATTAGGGACAGATTGGAGTGGCAGCAAGTCTTAAACCTTTTAATGGTTGAATATTTAACCATGTCCTATTGGTCTGTTTGGCCCTGTAGTCGCTGCCAGTTTTTGAAGCCTTTTGTTAAGGCCTCTAAAAGTGCAAGTGGATGTAAAACACCAACTGTTCATTAATATGCTGTAATGTGTAAACACTTTGCCTAGCAACCAACCTGCTTGCAACAATCCCTTGCAATAACAGTTAAATACTGTGAAATACAAACCCCCCCCCTCCAATGAATTTCATTCAACCATCCATTCAACCATCCATTCATTCCAACGTTTTACAGTATAATACAGTCAATGTTACGGTATTGTACTGTGTGTCATTGCACAGTACTTGATTCAGTCCAGTATTTATATTACAGAAGGTGTCCTGTAATATGAAATACAGAATTCTACTTGCCACTGAGCTGCTTGTAAATTACTGTCAAATTCATGGCAACCCATTTACAGTGTATATAGGCTGGAGTAAAAAAATAGGGGGGGAAATAATCCTGCATCCAGGTGTGTGTTTGTGTGTGTGTGCGGGGGGGGGGCATCCTTGCTGTAAACACAGAATGTGTAAAAACAGAATAAGCATAGAAACTATTAAACATGAGCAAAACAACAACAGGCAGAAGATGTCCGCTCAGTTATCTCAAACAGCAGGAGAGAGAGACAGAGTAAGAGAGAGACAGAGAGAGAGACAGAGACAGACAGAGACAGAGACAGAGACAGAGACAGAGACAGAGACAGACAGACAGACAGACAGAGAGAGAGAGAGAGAGAGAGAGAGAGAGAGAGAGAGAGAGAGAGAGAGAGAGAGAGAGAGAGAGAGAGAGAGAGAGAGAGAGAGAGAGAGAGAAAAAAACAGAGGCAAAGAGAGATGTAGAGAGATGTAGAAATGTAGAGAGATGTAGAAAGGGGCAGAGAGAGATGAAGAGAGAGAGAGGGAAATAGAGAGAGAAGGGGGAGGGCGAGAGAGAGAGTGAGATGAAGAGAGAGACAGAAAGAGTGAATGTACGTAAGTGCTTTACTTTCCATATATGTAAAGTATATTAAATTGAATTGAAAGAGAGAGAGAGAGGGACCGAGAGGGAAGAGAGAGCGAAAGGGATACAGAAAGAATGAGAGAGAGAGAGATGAAGAGAGAGAGGGACAGAGAGGGAAGAGAGAGCGAAAGGGAGACCGAAAGAATGAGAGAGAGAGAGATGAAGAGAGAGAGGGACAGAGAGGGAAGAGAGAGCGAAAGGGAGACAGAAAGAATGAGAGAGAGAGAGAGATGAAGAGAGAGAGGGACAGAGAGGGAAGAGAGAGCGAAAGGGAGACAGAAAGAATGAGAGAGAGAGAGATGAAGAGAGAGAGGGACAGAGAGGGAAGAGAGAGCGAAAGGGAGACAGAAAGAATGAGAGAGCGAGAGATGAAGAAAGAGAGGGACAGAGAGGGAAGAGAGAGCGAAAGGGAGACAGAAAGAATGAGAGAGCGAGAGATGAAGAGAGAGAGCGAGGGCAGCAGAAAGAGAGAGAGAGAGAACGAGATAAGCCGGTGGTGTTTTAGTCCATGCCACCATTAGATCCTCTGTGTCTGAGGGATTGCCAGAAGAATGCTTTCATCAGGCCTCCAAACAAGAGACCAATGGATTTTGGATGTCATGCATGACGACGGGAGTACCTCAAACAAGTTAATCATCCCTGCATGGTGTTGTCTCTGAGGCCTGATTTTAGATTAGGGCTCTTCTCTCAATACGGCAAAAACACATACACGGCTGTGGACACTGGGCTTGTGTGCACTTCTTGTGAAGAAGATTATGCATTAAGACATCCTGAGGAGAGACAGACTGAAATATATCTTCTGCCTGTTGTTGTTTTTCTCATGTTTAATACTTTATATGCTTATTCTGTTTTTACACATTCTGTGTTTACAGCAAGGATCCCCCCCCCCCCCCCCCCCCCCCCCCACACACACACACACACACACACACACACCTGGGTGCAGAAATATTTCCCCCCCTATTTTTACTCTGTTAGCCAAATACATTTAAACTCAGTTTTTCACAATTCCAGAAATTTAATCCTAGTAAAAATGCTCTGTCTAGGTCAGTTAGGATCACCACTTAATTTTAAGAATGTGAAATGTCAGAATAATAGTAGAGAGAATAATTTATTTCAGTTTTTATTTATTTCATCACATTCCCAGTGGGTCAGAAGTTTACATACACTCAATTAGTATTTGGTAACATTGCCTTTAAATTGTTTAACTTGGGTCAAACGTTTTGGGTAGCCTTCCACAAGCTTCCACCAAAACGTTGGGTGAATTTTGGCCCATTCCTCCTGACAGAGCTGGTGCAACTGAGTCAGGTTTGTAGGCCTCCTTGCTAACACACGCTTTTTCAGTTCTGCCCACACATTTTCTATAGGATTGAGGTCAGGGCTGTGATGGCCACTCCAATACCTTGACTTTGTTGTCCTTAAGCCATTTTGCCACAACTTTGGAAGTATGCTTGCTTGCGGTCATTGTCCATTTGGAAGACACATTTCCGACCAAGCTTTAACTTCCTGACTGATGTCTTGAGATGTTGCTTCAATGTCTTGAGATGTTGCTTCAATATATCCACATAAGTTTCCTCCCTCATGATTCCATCTATTTTGTGAAGTGCACCAGTCCCTCCTTCAGCAAAGCACCCCCACAACATGATGCTGCCACCCCTGTGCTTCACGGTTGGGATGGTGTTCTTCGCCTTGCAAGCATCCCCCTTTTTCCTCTGAACATAACGATGGTCATTATGGCCAAACAGTTCCATGTTTGTTTCATCAGACCAGAGGACATTTCTCCAAAAAGTATGATCTTTGTCTCCATGTGCAGATGCAAACCGTAGTCTGGCTTTTTTTATGGTGGTTTTGGAGCAGTGGCTTCTTCCTTGCTAAGCGGCCTTTCAGGTTTTGTCGATATAGGACTTGTTTTACTGTGGATATAGATACTTTTGTACCTGTTTCCTCCAACATCTTCACAAGGTCCTTTGCTGTTGTTCTGGGATTGATTTGCACTTTTTGCACCATAGTACGTTCATCTCTAGGAGACAGAACACGTCTCCTTCTTGAGCGGTATGACGGCTGCTTGGTCCCATGGTGTTTATACTTGCGTACTATTGTTTGTACAGATGAACGTGGTACCTTCAGGTATTTGGAAATTGCTCCCAAGGATGAACCAGACTCGTGGAGGTCTACAATTTTTTTTCTGAGGTCTTGGCTGATTTCCTTTGATTTTCCCATGATGTCAAGCAAAGAGGCACTGAGTTTGAAGGTATGCCTTGAAGGTAGGCCACAGGTACACCTCCAATTGACTCAAATCATGTCAATTAGCCTATCAGAAGCTTCTAAAGACATAATTTTCTGGAATTTTCCAAGCTGTTTAAAGGCACAGTCAACTTAGTGTATGTAAACTTCTGACCCACTAGAATTGTGATACAGTGAATTATAAGTGAAATAATCTGCCTTTAAACAATTGTTGGAACAATTACTTGTGTCATGCACAAAATACATGTCGTAACCGACTTGCCAAAACTATAGTTTGTTAACAAGAAATCTGTGGAGTGGTTGAAAAACAAGTTTTAATGACTCCAACCTAAGTGAGTGTAAACTTCCGACTTCAACTGTATTTATATATATTGAGAGTGAGAGACATGGTGGGAGAATGTCGTCCACAGCACCCGAACGCACTACTCGCCTGTAATTCTTTATAAAATCAGTCAATGTCAAAGTGATACAGGGAGAGGTGACGTCCACAGCACCAGAACATGCACCTTATTAAGTATCTACTGTCCTGTAATTACAGTAGAGTTTGACACCATGTATCTACTGTCCTGTAATTACAGTAGAGTTTGACACCATGTATCAACTGTCCTGTAATTACAGTAGAGTTTGACACCATGTATCTACTGTCCTGTAATTACAGTAGAGTTTGACACCATGTATCTACTGTCCTGTAATTACAGTAGAGTTTGACACCATGTGTCTACTGTCCTGTAATTACAGTCGAGTTTGACACCATGTATCAACTGTCCTGTAATTACAGTAGAGTTTGACACCATGTGTCTACTGTCCTGTAATTACAGTAGAGTTTGACACCATGTGTCTACTGTCCTGTAATTACAGTAGAGTTTGACACCATGTGTCTACTGTCCTGTAATTACAGTAGAGGTTGACACCATGTATCTACTGTCCTGTAATTGCAGTAGAGGTTGACACCATGTATCTACTGTCCTGTAATTACAGTAGAGTTTGACACCATGTATCTACTGTCCTGTAATTGCAGTAGAGGTTGACACCATGTATCTACTGTCCTGTAATTACAGTTTAAATCCTTGCATCATAGCGCAGCAGGATAGTGTTATAATCACTATAGCACATTCAAAGATCGATTTATTGCCATTAATCTAAAATAATGAATAGAGTTTAAACAATAAACCTTTTCTTTTTGTCATAGACGGATAAGATTAATATGAGATGAAAGGTGAGTTCATAACGAGTTCAGGAAGCCAAGCTAAATCTTTACGTGACTTTCACAGCGATGTCGGAAGACATCTTGATCAAGAGATACCTTTAGAAAACATGTAAATGTTGCAATACGTGTATTTTACAGTTATAAGGAAGGTGAAATCTTACAGTTAGTGGTTTTATATATTTTAATTATAGTATATTTAGAAAGCATATAAGTCATTTCAAGCCTTATTCATACCATTTTTTTTTCCAATAAGAAATGCATCACATAAAATATTTCGTATTTTTAAATATTTTTATCATATTTGTACTGTGTACTTGAGCCTATGTCCTCAAAAGTGACTACACCTCAGCAAGTTAGAACGATGAGATTTTAACCTTTATTGGAGTATGCAGCATTACTAGTTATTGTTTATGGTCCTTTCATGAAAAATACTTACATTTTAGATTACATGTAGTTACGTTTAAGAGGGTTAAATAAAAGGTTCTTTGGCTGTCGCCATACGAAGAACCTTTAAATAACCTTTTTTGTTGTTGTAGGTAGAACCATTTTGGGTTCCATGTTGAACCCTTTCAACAGAGGGTTCTACTGTACCTGGAACCAAAAAGAGTTGTCCCATGGGGACAGCCAAAGAACCCTGTTGGAAGCCTTTTTCTGAGTGTAGAGTGTATGTAGAGTTTAGACCATGTATTTCTTGTAAACAGAGTTTAGGAAGAGTTTAGACCATGTATTTCTTGTAAACAGAGTTTAGGAAGAGTTTAGACCATGTATTTCTTGTAAACAGAGTTTAGGTAGAGTTTGAGACCATGTATATCTTGTAATTAGAGTTTAGTGGTTCTATTCTGTCTGTAAAACTGAAGTGTTACATATTCTGTGATAGAACTGCAGCAAATTATTGAAATTGTAATTTACAATTGAGTGGACAAACTGTAAGCAGTGTTTACTGGGAATGCAATCTAAAAATCTGTAATTTGCCTTTAAATTTCAATCATACTGTAAAGCTGATTTTCCGTGATACGGATTGAATAGAGTTTAACTCTTTACACTCGTAGGAAGTGGCCTATATATATATATGGCTAAATTAAAATGTTTCTTACTGAAGAAATATAAAAAAACATATGCATAGTCATGGCAGCAATTGAAAGGAAAACAGTTATTAGACCAACGTTGAAGACACAACAGTTCACCTGGCACAAGAATGAACCAAACATTACACTGTTTGATTTTATGTGCTTTTTTGCATTTACTGTACTTTTCACTGGATTTTAAATCTAAAAACACTTACATTCAGTAACACGATAAGAATATTTCTGGGAAATGTGGGGTAGCTGCAACATGACAAATGACATGAGTTTGAGTGAGAGGAGTAACTGTTGTCTTCAAGTGGCCACACACACACACACCTCTCCAGTGTGCACAGTTCCTAAGTCATTTCAATACAATTTTATGACTCCAGGAAGAGTCTTCAACTGTAAAGTGCTTTTTTGATCTCTCCTAGCTGTGCCGTTGAGGAACTACGGCAAGTACACTTGTTTTGTTAGGAACCCAACCCTACATTCCAGCCATCACACAATTCTTATTTCATTTTTTTACGCAATCCCAAAATTCCCCCATTTTAAATTGCAATCTGGGTTAGATGGGCATCATTTGAACGCTTGTTCTATTGTCAACATGACTAGCTAAGTTATGAAATAGGATCTTACAGTGTCAGGTTTTCACGAGGCAATTCAGACAAACTGATGATCATTTTGGTGCGGATAGAAAGGAGTCGTGAGTGTATTCAGGGGAATGTTCCGGCCGGCAAAGTTTCTCGACAATAGACAGACATAGGCTCTGTTCAGAACAACCCAGGGTATGACGCCATGTCATCTTGTAACTGTTGGCCTACATCAAACATAGTGGTCATAAATATTGACACTGGATATAACATGAGTTTCATGATATGGAAATGTGAAGTGCCCATTTGGACTCACAGGTGTTTGACTTGCTTGTATCATATCAAAGCGGTATTTATTATAATCCTCAACGTCTTATCTTCCAAAATACATAGAGTTATCTGAATTTACAGCATTTCCTCACTCAGACAGCAAAAATTTGCAAAAGTTGACCAATTAGCGGAAGGGATGGAGGCAACTTTTTGTCGTGTGTGTGTGTGTGGTGCTCAAATTCACAACAGCTGTCTGTCAGCAACCCATACAGCACTGTGAAGCGAAGAACCAGGGGTCTGACCTCAGTTGTAGCACGTGACTGTACAGCCACTGCTTTCCAATTTAGGCACTTATCTATGACCAAATCTACCCTTTTCAACCCGCATACGGGTACAAGTGTAAAGAGCTACTTAGTGTTTCAGACCATATCTGTGTTCGAATTTGCATACTAACATACTGTGTACTACATACTTAATAAGTATATACTACATACTATATACTATTAGTTTATTTTAGTATACTGTAAACGAACGGTATCGTTTCAGTCGAGCGTACTAGAGCTTCGCCTGTCTACCGGAAGTTGATGCTGTTGCTATGCAACCTCTTGCTAGCTGGTTAGCATAAAAAAATGACTAGCTAAATATTTTACGATTTCGTGTGTATTCGTAAATTCAAATCAGGAGTGCCCGAGTGTGCTCTGGGCGTTGGTAAATTCAGAGCATTGTGAAGTTGTCCATTAGTAAATTCAGAGAGTTTCGCTCTCGGAGAGTTCAGAGAACACACTGGACGCTCTGGCCGAGGAGTAGGGTTGATCAGAGAACACACTGGACGCTCTGGCTGAGGATTAGGGTTGATCAGAGAACACACTCTGGCCGAGGAGTAGGGTTGATCAGAGAACACACTCTGGCTGAGGAGTAGGGTTGATCAGAGAACACATTCTGGCTGAGGAGTAGGGTTGATCAGAGAACACACTCTGGCTGAGGAGTAGGGTTGATCAGAGAACACACTCTGGCTGAGGAGTAGGGTTGATCAGAGAACACACTCTGGCTGAGGAGTAGGGTTGATCAGAGAACACACTCTGGCTGAGGAGTAGGGTTGATCAGAGCGTTATGACCTCACAACAGCAGTCAAGCACCCAAAGCTAACTGGCTAACATTGGCTAGCTACTTCCAGACACAAATGAGAGAACAGCTCACTCTGACCATTTCACTCGCCCTGGCAGAGCTGGTTAGTCTGTTTTCATGTTATCCAGAGCGTTGGTGACTGTAACTGTGCTGCTGGCAACAATTTAATTACGCTTTTTTTTGCCGACGTTTACTGACACCGGCCATATTCAACGGGTGTCGAGCGTTGGTAAATTCACGAGTTCTTCCTTGTGAGAGTGCTCTGGAATCGGAGTAGCTAGCCATTGAATCGCATGACTACACCACTTAGCTAAGAATTATGTAAATAAGCAAGTCAATAAACTTTGAGTAGTTAGTTAGATAGCAGATAGTTAATACACTGCCTGGTAAGATTGTACGACATCCGGGAACTTTTGGCATACTAACTATATCTATACTATGACCAATAAGCATACTATATACTCAATTCACATCACAAATAGTATGGTAAGCACGGTTAGTATGAGTATTTGAACACAGCTCATGTCTCTACTCTCCTGTAATTAGTGTTTAAGTAGAGTTTGAGAACATAAAAAGTATGAGCACACCCAGAGAAGTTATTTTGTGTAGAGATGCTGACTAACGGTGAATAAGCTGTAACCTATGAAAATATATAAAGAGACTCGCACACTCTATATATAAACTCCCAATAATTTATTGCGTAAACCACCAACTATTCGCCATCACTGTGCCTTCTTCAGGGTGTTTAAGTAGAGTTTGAGAACATATCTCTACTCTCCTGTAATTAGTGTTTAAGTAGAGTTTGAGAACATGTATCTACTCTCCTGTAATTAGTGTTTAAGTAGAGTTTGAGAACATGTATCTACTCTCCTGTAATTAGAGTTTAAGTAGAGTTTGAGAACATGTATCTACTCTCCTGTAATTAGAGTTTTGGTAGAGTTTGAGAACATATCTCTACTCTCCTGTAATTAGAGTTTAAGTAGAGTTTGAGAACATGTATCTACTCTCCTGTAATTAGAGTTTTGGTAGAGTTTGAGAACATGTATCTACTCTCCTGTAATTAGAGTTTAAGTAGAGTTTGAGAACATGTATCTACTCTCCTGTAATTAGAGTTTTGGTAGAGTTTGAGAACACGTCAGAGTCAATGTCAACACACTGAAAGCATTCCTCACGGTCAGTTAGGGTGAGGAGTGGAAATCAGGAGTGGGACAGACAGGTGACGTTTAGGGAGATAGGTGGATGTGTGTGTGTGTGTGTGTGTGTGTGTGTGTGTGTGTGTGTGTGTGTGTGTGTGTGTGTGTGTGTGTGTGTGTGTGTGTGTGTGTGTGTGTGTGTGTGTGTGTGTGTGTGTGTGTGTGTGTGTGTGTGTGTGTGTGTGTGTGCCGTAGTCCTCCTGTGTTTCTGTAAAAGGTTGAACCGTGGCTGAGCTCCACCCTTCCAATCCAAATGAATGACTTTGTTCCTGAATCTCTCTGGCGCCAGGTTTTGTAATGCACCACACACACACACACAGACGCACACGCACGCACGCACGCACGCACGCACGCACACACACACACACACACACACACACACGCACACACACACTAGAGATCCCAATCTCTCTCACACACACAGATACAGACACACACCCTAATGCATGTTTTTCTTTCCATGGGCTTAGAGCCTGAATGGCTTCTGAGGTTGAATGTGTTATCGTGATATATATATATAGCGTTCTGTTGCAATGGTAAATGATGTTAAAGTGGAATGGATTTAGAGGAAAGGGAATAGGGTTTTCACACTTGTGACATTGTTTGTAGTTTTTTTAAGAATCAAAAGGCTTCAGATACATTGTCTTCATGCCGGGGCTTTGGTGTCAACTAATTATAGGCAGACCTATATGTATATCAACCAACAAACACTAAGTGTTAACAAAGACAAAGAGTACACACAATATACATCTCCTTTTACCTGCGTTTTTTTCATCACCTGAAATAAAGTTCAATAACAGTTGTTCCTCTGAACAGGAAATCTCTCTCTCTAAGAAGAAGAATAACGTGCCGTTTTTTTTGAAGGCTTATCTCTGAGTGAACACGTCGGTTATTATTTCAAGATCAACGTCGCCCAAAATGCAATTCATCTCTCTCCTTCTGCAATTCATCTCTCTCCTTCTGTCTCAGCATGCTGTGCAATGGGGTCCTGTCTTAAGTCTAGTCTCAATAGGCTCTGATAGGTCTATGTCTACTGTGGGGCCTGCTAGCCTGGGGACTGTGCTGCTCTGATAGGTCTATGTCTACTGTGGGGCCTGCTAGACTGGGGACTGTGCTGCTCTGATAGGTCTATGTCTACTGTGGGGCCTGCTAGACTGGGGACTGTGCTGCTCTGATAGGTCTATGTCTACTGTGGGGCCTGCTAGACTGGGGACTGTGCTGCTCTGATAGGTCTATGTCTACTGTGGGGCCTGCTAGACTGGGGACTGTGCTGCTCTGATAGGTCTATGTCTACTGTGGGGCCTGCTAGACTGGGGACTGTGCTGCTCTGATAGGTCTATGTCTACTGTGGGGCCTGCTAGACTGGGGACTGTGCTGCTCTGATAGGTCTATGTCTACTGTGGGGCCTGCTAGACTGGGGACTGTGCAGCTCTGATAGGTCTATGTCTACTGTGGGGCCTGCTAGACTGGGGACTGTGTGCTGCTCTGATAGGTCTATGTCTACTGTGGGGCCTGCTAGACTGGGGACTGTGCTGCTCTGATAGGTCTATGTCTACTGTGGGGCCTGCTAGACAGTAGACTGTGCAGCTCTGATAGGTCTATGTGTACTGTGGGGCCTGCTAGACTGGGGACTGTGTGCAGCTCTCATAGGTCTATGTCTACTGTGGGGCCTGCTAGACTGGGGACTGTGCTGCTCTGACAGGTCTATGTCTACTGTGGGGCCTGCTAGACTGGGGACTGTGTTGCTCTGATAGGTCTATGTCTACTGTGGGGCCTGCTAGACTGGGGACTGTGCTGCTCTGATAGGTCTATGTCTACTGTGGGGCCTGCTAGACTGGGGACTGTGCAGATCTGATAGGTCTATGTCTACTGTGGGGCCTGCTAGACTGGGGACTGTGTGCTGCTCTGATAGGTCTATGTCTACTGTGGGGCCTGCTAGACAGTAGACTGTGCAGCTCTGATAGGTCTATGTGTACTGTGGGGCCTGCTAGACTGGGGACTGTGTGCAGCTCTCATAGGTCTATGTCTACTGTGGGGCCTGCTAGACTGGGGACTGTGCTGCTCTGACAGGTCTATGTCTACTGTGGGGCCTGCTAGACTGGGGACTGTGCTGCTCTGATAGGTCTATGTCTACTGTGGGGCCTGCTAGACTGGGGACTGTGCTGCTCTGATAGGTCTATGTCTACTGTGGGGCCTGCTAGACTGGGGACTGTGTTGCTCTGATAGGTCTATGTCTACTGTGGGGCCTGCTAGACTGGGGACTGTGCTGCTCTGATAGGTCTATGTCTACTGTGGGGCCTGCTAGACTGGGGACTGTGCTGCTCTGATAGGTCTATGTCTACTGTGGGGCCTGCTAGACTGGGGACTGTGCTGCTCTGATAGGTCTATGTCTACTGTGGGGCCTGCTAGACTGGGGACTGTGCTGCTCTGATAGGTCTATGTCTACTGTGGGGCCTGCTAGACTGTAGACTGTGCTGCTCTGATAGGTCTATGTCTACTGTGGGGCCTGCTAGACTGGGGACTGTGCAGCTCTGATAGGTCTATGTCTACTGTGGGGCCTGCTAGACTGGGGACTGTGTGCTGCTCTGATAGGTCTATGTCTACTGTGGGGCCTGCTAGACAGTAGACTGTGCAGCTCTGATAGGTCTATGTGTACTGTGGGGCCTGCTAGACTGGGGACTGTGTGCAGCTCTCATAGGTCTATGTCTACTGTGGGGCCTGCTAGACTGGGGACTGTGCTGCTCTGACAGGTCTATGTCTACTGTGGGACCTGCTAGACTGGGGACTGTGTTGCTCTGATAGGTCTATGTCTACTGTGGGGCCTGCTAGACAGTAGACTGTGCAGCTCTGATAGGTCTATGTGTACTGTGGGGCCTGCTAGACTGGGGACTGTGTGCAGCTCTCATAGGTCTATGTCTACTGTGGGGCCTGCTAGACTGGGGACTGTGCTGCTCTGACAGGTCTATGTCTACTGTGGGGCCTGCTAGACTGGGGACTGTGCTGCTCTGATAGGTCTATGTCTACTGTGGGGCCTGCTAGACTGGGGACTGTGCTGCTCTGATAGGTCTATGTCTACTGTGGGGCCTGCTAGACTGGGGACTGTGCTGCTCTGATAGGTCTATGTCTACTGTGGGGCCTGCTAGACTGGGGACTGTGCTGCTCTGATAGGTCTATGTCTACTGTGGGGCCTGCTAGACTGGGGACTGTGCTGCTCTGATAGGTCTATGTCTACCTTGGGGCCTGCTAGACTGGGGACTGTGCAGCTCTGATAGGTCTATGTCTACTGTGGGGCCTGCTAGACTGGGGACTGTGCAGCTCTGATAGGTCTATGTCTACTGTGGGGCCTGCTAGACTGGGGACTGTGCTGCTCTGATAGGTCTATGTCTACTGTGGGGCCTGCTAGACTGGGGACTGTGCTGCTCTGATAGGTCTATGTCTACTGTGGGGCCTGCTAGACTGGGGACTGTGCTGCTCTGATAGGTCTATGTCTACTGTGGGGCCTGCTAGACTGGGGACTGTGCTGCTCTGATAGGTCTATGTCTACTGTGGGGCCTGCTAGACTGTAGACTGTGCTGCTCTGATAGGTCTATGTGTACTGTGGGGCCTGCTAGACTGGGGACTGTGTGCAGCTCTCATAGGTCTATGTCTACTGTGGGGCCTGCTAGACTGGGGACTGTGCTGCTCTGACAGGTCTATGTCTACTGTGGGGCCTGCTAGACTGGGGACTGTGCTGCTCTGATAGGTCTATGTCTACTGTGGGGCCTGCTAGACTGGGGACTGTGCTGCTCTGATAGGTCTATGTCTACTGTGGGGCCTGCTAGACTGGGGACTGTGCTGCTCTGATAGGTCTATGTCTACTGTGGGGCCTGCTAGACTGGGGACTGTGCTGCTCTGATAGGTCTATGTCTACTGTGGGGCCTGCTAGACTGGGGACTGTGCTGCTCTGATAGGTCTATGTCTACCTTGGGGCCTGCTAGACTGGGGACTGTGCAGCTCTGATAGGTCTATGTCTACTGTGGGGCCTGCTAGACTGGGGACTGTGCAGCTCTGATAGGTCTATGTCTACTGTGGGGCCTGCTAGACTGGGGACTGTGCTGCTCTGATAGGTCTATGTCTACTGTGGGGCCTGCTAGACTGGGGACTGTGCTGCTCTGATAGGTCTATGTCTACTGTGGGGCCTGCTAGACTGGGGACTGTGCTGCTCTGATAGGTCTATGTCTACTGTGGGGCCTGCTAGACTGGGGACTGTGCTGCTCTGATAGGTCTATGTCTACTGTGGGGCCTGCTAGACTGTAGACTGTGCTGCTCTGATAGGTCTATGTGTACTGTGGGGCCTGCTAGACTGGGGACTGTGTGCAGCTCTCATAGGTCTATGTCTACTGTGGGGCCTGCTAGACTGGGGACTGTGTGCAGCTCTCATAGGTCTATGTCTACTGTGGGGCCTGCTAGACTGGGGACTGTGCTGCTCTGACAGGTCTATGTCTACTGTGGGGCCTGCTAGACTGGGGACTGTGCTGCTCTGATAGGTCTATGTCTACTGTGGGGCCTGCTAGACTGGGGACTGTGCTGCTCTGATAGGTCTATGTCTACTGTGGGGCCTGCTAGACTGGGGACTGTGCAGCTCTGATAGGTCTATGTCTACTGTGGGGCCTGCTAGACTGGGGACTGTGCAGCTCTGATAGGTCTATGTCTACTGTGGGGCCTGCTAGACTGGGGACGGTGCTGCTCTGATAGGTCTATGTCTACTGTGGGGCCTGCTAGACTGGGGACTGTGCTGCTCTGATAGGTCTATGTCTACTGTGGGGCCTGCTAGACTGTAGACTGTGCTGCTCTGATGGGTCTATGTCTACTGTGGGGCCTGCTAGACTGGGGACTGTGCTGCTCTGATAGGTCTATGTGTACTGTGGGGCCTGCTAGACTGGGGACTGTGCTGCTCTGATAGGTCTATGTCTACTGTGGGGCCTGCTAGACTGGGGACTGTGCAGCTCTGATAGGTCTATGTCTACTGTGGGGCCTGCTAGACTGGGGACTGTGTGCTGCTCTGATAGGTCTATGTCTACTGTGGGGCCTGCTAGACTGGGGACTGTGCTGCTCTGATAGGTCTATGTCTACTGTGGGGCCTGCTAGACAGTAGACTGTGCAGCTCTGATAGGTATATGTGTACTGTGGGGCCTGCTAGACTGGGGACTGTGTGCAGCTCTCATAGGTCTATGTCTACTGTGGGGCCTGCTAGACTGGGGACTGTGCTGCTCTGACAGGTCTATGTCTACTGTGGGGCCTGCTAGACTGGGGACTGTGCTGCTCTGATAGGTCTATGTCTACTGTGGGGCCTGCTAGACTGGGGACTGTGCTGCTCTGACAGGTCTATGTCTACTGTGGGGCCTGCTAGACTGGGGACTGTGTTGCTCTGATAGGTCTATGTCTACTGTGGGGCCTGCTAGACTGGGGACTGTGCTGCTCTGATAGGTCTATGTCTACTGTGGGGCCTGCTAGACTGGGGACTGTGCAGCTCTGATAGGTCTATGTCTACTGTGGGGCCTGCTAGACTGGGGACTGTGTGCTGCTCTGATAGGTCTATGTCTACTGTGGGGCCTGCTAGACAGTAGCCTGTGCAGCTCTGATAGGTCTATGTGTACTGTGGGGCCTGCTAGACTGGGGACTGTGTGCAGCTCTCATAGGTCTATGTCTACTGTGGGGCCTGCTAGACTGGGGACTGTGCAGCTCTGATAGGTCTATGTCTACTGTGGGGCCTGCTAGACTGGGGACTGTGTGCTGCTCTGATAGGTCTATGTCTACTGTGGGGCCTGCTAGACTGGGGACTGTGCTGCTCTGATAGGTCTATGTCTACTGTGGGGCCTGCTAGACAGTAGACTGTGCAGCTCTGATAGGTATATGTGTACTGTGGGGCCTGCTAGACTGGGGACTGTGTGCAGCTCTCATAGGTCTATGTCTACTGTGGGGCCTGCTAGACTGGGGACTGTGCTGCTCTGACAGGTCTATGTCTACTGTGGGGCCTGCTAGACTGGGGACTGTGCTGCTCTGATAGGTCTATGTCTACTGTGGGGCCTGCTAGACTGGGGACTGTGCTGCTCTGACAGGTCTATGTCTACTGTGGGGCCTGCTAGACTGGGGACTGTGTTGCTCTGATAGGTCTATGTCTACTGTGGGGCCTGCTAGACTGGGGACTGTGCTGCTCTGATAGGTCTATGTCTACTGTGGGGCCTGCTAGACTGGGGACTGTGCAGCTCTGATAGGTCTATGTCTACTGTGGGGCCTGCTAGACTGGGGACTGTGTGCTGCTCTGATAGGTCTATGTCTACTGTGGGGCCTGCTAGACAGTAGCCTGTGCAGCTCTGATAGGTCTATGTGTACTGTGGGGCCTGCTAGACTGGGGACTGTGTGCAGCTCTCATAGGTCTATGTCTACTGTGGGGCCTGCTAGACTGGGGACTGTGCTGCTCTGACAGGTCTATGTCTACTGTGGGGCCTGCTAGACTGGGGACTGTGCTGCTCTGATAGGTCTATGTCTACTGTGGGGCCTGCTAGACTGGGGACTGTGCTGCTCTGATAGGTCTATGTCTACTGTGGGGCCTGCTAGACTGGGGACCGTGTTGCTCTGATAGGTCTATGTCTACTGTGGGGCCTGCTAGACTGGGGACTGTGCTGCTCTGATAGGTCTATGTCTACTGTGGGGCCTGCTAGACTGGGGACTGTGCAGCTCTGATAGGTCTATGTCTACTGTGGGGCCTGCTAGACTGGGGACCGTGTTGCTCTGATAGGTCTATGTCTACTGTGGGGCCTGCTAGACTGGGGACTGTGCTGCTCTGATAGGTCTATGTCTACTGTGGGGCCTGCTAGACTGGGGACTGTGCAGCTCTGATAGGTCTATGTCTACTGTGGGGCCTGCTAGACTGGGGACTGTGTGCTGCTCTGATAGGTCTATGTCTACTGTGGGGCCTGCTAGACAGTAGCCTGTGCAGCTCTGATAGGTCTATGTGTACTGTGGGGCCTGCTAGACTGGGGACTGTGTGCAGCTCTCATAGGTCTATGTCTACTGTGGGGCCTGCTAGACTGGGGACTGTGCTGCTCTGACAGGTCTATGTCTACTGTGGGGCCTGCTAGACTGGGGACTGTGCTGCTCTGAAAGGTCTATGTCTACTGTGGGGCCTGCTAGACTGGGGACTGTGCTGCTCTGATAGGTCTATGTCTACTGTGGGGCCTGCTAGACTGGGGACCGTGTTGCTCTGATAGGTCTATGTCTACTGTGGGGCCTGCTAGACTGGGGACTGTGCTGCTCTGATAGGTCTATGTCTACTGTGGGGCCTGCTAGACTGGGGACTGTGCTGCTCTGATAGGTCTATGTCTACTGTGGGGCCTGCTAGACTGGGGACTGTGCTGCTCTGATAGGTCTATGTCTACTGTGGGGCCTGCTAGACTGGGGACTGTGCTGCTCTGATAGGTCTATGTCTACTGTGGGGCCTGCTAGACTGGGGACTGTGCTGCTCTGATAGGTCTATGTCTACTGTGGGGCCTGCTAGACTGGGGACTGTGCTGCTCTGATAGGTCTATGTCTACTGTGGGGCCTGCTAGACTGGGGACTGTGCTGCTCTGATAGGTCTATGTCTACCTTGGGGCCTGCTAGACTGGGGACTGTGCAGCTCTGATAGGTCTATGTCTACTGTGGGGCCTGCTAGACTGGGGACTGTGCAGCTCTGATAGGTCTATGTCTACTGTGGGGCCTGCTAGACTGGGGACTGTGCTGCTCTGATAGGTCTATGTCTACTGTGGGGCCTGCTAGACTGGGGACTGTGCTGCTCTGATAGGTCTATGTCTACTGTGGGGCCTGCTAGACTGGGGACTGTGCTGCTCTGATAGGTCTATGTCTACTGTGGGGCCTGCTAGACTGGGGACTGTGCTGCTCTGATAGGTCTATGTCTACTGTGGGGCCTGCTAGACTGTAGACTGTGCTGCTCTGATAGGTCTATGTGTACTGTGGGGCCTGCTAGACTGGGGACTGTGTGCAGCTCTCATAGGTCTATGTCTACTGTGGGGCCTGCTAGACTGGGGACTGTGTGCAGCTCTCATAGGTCTATGTCTACTGTGGGGCCTGCTAGACTGGGGACTGTGCTGCTCTGATAGGTCTATGTCTACTGTGGGGCCTGCTAGACTGGGGACTGTGCTGCTCTGATAGGTCTATGTCTACTGTGGGGCCTGCTAGACTGGGGACTGTGCAGCTCTGATAGGTCTATGTCTACTGTGGGGCCTGCTAGACTGGGGACTGTGCAGCTCTGATAGGTCTATGTCTACTGTGGGGCCTGCTAGACTGGGGACTGTGCAGCTCTGATAGGTCTATGTCTACTGTGGGGCCTGCTAGACTGGGGACTGTGCTGCTCTGATAGGTCTATGTCTACTGTGGGGCCTGCTAGACTGGGGACTGTGCTGCTCTGATAGGTCTATGTCTACTGTGGGGCCTGCTAGACTGTAGACTGTGCTGCTCTGATGGGTCTATGTCTACTGTGGGGCCTGCTAGACTGGGGACTGTGCTGCTCTGATAGGTCTATGTGTACTGTGGGGCCTGCTAGACTGGGGACTGTGCTGCTCTGATAGGTCTATGTCTACTGTGGGGCCTGCTAGACTGGGGACTGTGCAGCTCTGATAGGTCTATGTCTACTGTGGGGCCTGCTAGACTGGGGACTGTGCTGCTCTGATAGGTCTATGTCTACTGTGGGGCCTGCTAGACTGGGGACTGTGCTGCTCTGATAGGTCTATGTCTACTGTGGGGCCTGCTAGACTGGGGACTGTGCTGCTCTGATAGGTCTATGTCTACCTTGGGGCCTGCTAGACTGGGGACTGTGCAGCTCTGATAGGTCTATGTCTACTGTGGGGCCTGCTAGACTGGGGACTGTGCAGCTCTGATAGGTCTATGTCTACTGTGGGGCCTGCTAGACTGGGGACTGTGCTGCTCTGATAGGTCTATGTCTACTGTGGGGCCTGCTAGACTGGGGACTGTGCTGCTCTGATAGGTCTATGTCTACTGTGGGGCCTGCTAGACTGGGGACTGTGCTGCTCTGATAGGTCTATGTCTACTGTGGGGCCTGCTAGACTGGGGACTGTGCTGCTCTGATAGGTCTATGTCTACTGTGGGGCCTGCTAGACTGTAGACTGTGCTGCTCTGATAGGTCTATGTGTACTGTGGGGCCTGCTAGACTGGGGACTGTGTGCAGCTCTCATAGGTCTATGTCTACTGTGGGGCCTGCTAGACTGGGGACTGTGTGCAGCTCTCATAGGTCTATGTCTACTGTGGGGCCTGCTAGACTGGGGACTGTGCTGCTCTGATAGGTCTATGTCTACTGTGGGGCCTGCTAGACTGGGGACTGTGCTGCTCTGATAGGTCTATGTCTACTGTGGGGCCTGCTAGACTGGGGACTGTGCAGCTCTGATAGGTCTATGTCTACTGTGGGGCCTGCTAGACTGGGGACTGTGCAGCTCTGATAGGTCTATGTCTACTGTGGGGCCTGCTAGACTGGGGACTGTGCAGCTCTGATAGGTCTATGTCTACTGTGGGGCCTGCTAGACTGGGGACTGTGCTGCTCTGATAGGTCTATGTCTACTGTGGGGCCTGCTAGACTGGGGACTGTGCTGCTCTGATAGGTCTATGTCTACTGTGGGGCCTGCTAGACTGTAGACTGTGCTGCTCTGATGGGTCTATGTCTACTGTGGGGCCTGCTAGACTGGGGACTGTGCTGCTCTGATAGGTCTATGTGTACTGTGGGGCCTGCTAGACTGGGGACTGTGCTGCTCTGATAGGTCTATGTCTACTGTGGGGCCTGCTAGACTGGGGACTGTGCAGCTCTGATAGGTCTATGTCTACTGTGGGGCCTGCTAGACTGGGGACTGTGTGCTGCTCTGATAGGTCTATGTCTACTGTGGGGCCTGCTAGACTGGGGACTGTGCTGCTCTGATAGGTCTATGTCTACTGTGGGGCCTGCTAGACAGTAGACTGTGCAGCTCTGATAGGTCTATGTGTACTGTGGGGCCTGCTAGACTGGGGACTGTGTGCAGCTCTCATAGGTCTATGTCTACTGTGGGGCCTGCTAGACTGGGGACTGTGCTGCTCTGACAGGTCTATGTCTACTGTGGGGCCTGCTAGACTGGGGACTGTGCTGCTCTGATAGGTCTATGTCTACTGTGGGGCCTGCTAGACTGGGGACTGTGCAGCTCTGATAGGTCTATGTCTACTGTGGGGCCTGCTAGACTGGGGACTGTGCTGCTCTGATAGGTCTATGTCTACTGTGGGGCCTGCTAGACTGGGGACTGTGCTGCTCTGATAGGTCTATGTCTACTGTGGGGCCTGCTAGACTGGGGACTGTGCTGCTCTGATAGGTCTATGTCTACTGTGGGGCCTGCTAGACTGGGGACTGTGCTGCTCTGATAGGTCTATGTCTACTGTGGGGCCTGCTAGACTGTAGACTGTGCTGCTCTGATAGGTCTATGTGTACTGTGGGGCCTGCTAGACTGGGGACTGTGTGCAGCTCTCATAGGTCTATGTCTACTGTGGGGCCTGCTAGACTGGGGACTGTGTGCAGCTCTCATAGGTCTATGTCTACTGTGGGGCCTGCTAGACTGGGGACTGTGCTGCTCTGACAGGTCTATGTCTACTGTGGGGCCTGCTAGACTGGGGACTGTGCTGCTCTGATAGGTCTATGTCTACTGTGGGGCCTGCTAGACTGGGGACTGTGCTGCTCTGATAGGTCTATGTCTACTGTGGGGCCTGCTAGACTGGGGACTGTGCTGCTCTGATAGGTTTATGTCTACTGTGGGGCCTGCTAGACTGGGGACTGTGCTGCTCTGATAGGTCTATGTCTACTGTGGGGCCTGCTAGACTGTAGACTGTGCTGCTCTGATGGGTCTATGTCTACTGTGGGGCCTGCTAGACTGGGGACTGTGCTGCTCTGATAGGTCTATGTGTACTGTGGGGCCTGCTAGACTGGGGACTGTGCTGCTCTGATAGGTCTATGTCTACTGTGGGGCCTGCTAGACTGGGGACTGTGCTGCTCTGATAGGTCTATGTCTACTGTGGGGCCTGCTAGACTGGGGACTGTGCTGCTCTGATAGGTCTATGTCTACTGTGGGGCCTGCTAGACTGTAGACTGGGCTGCTCTGATAGGTCTATGTGTACTGTGGGGCCTGCTAGACTGGGGACTGTGTGCAGCTCTCATAGGTCTATGTCTACTGTGGGGCCTGCTAGACTGGGGACTGTGCTGCTCTGACAGGTCTATGTCTACTGTGGGGCCTGCTAGACTGGGGACTGTGCAGCTCTGATAGGTCTATGTCTACTGTGGGGCCTGCTAGACTGGGGACTGTGCTGCTCTGATAGGTCTATGTCTACTGTGGGGCCTGCTAGACTGGGGACTGTGCTGCTCTGATAGGTCTATGTCTACTGTGGGGCCTGCTAGACTGTAGACTGTGCTGCTCTGATGGGTCTATGTCTACTGTGGGGCCTGCTAGACTGGGGACTGTGCTGCTCTGATAGGTCTATGTGTACTGTGGGGCCTGCTAGACTGGGGACTGTGCTGCTCTGATAGGTCTATGTCTACTGTGGGGCCTGCTAGACTGGGGACTGTGCAGCTCTGATAGGTCTATGTCTACTGTGGGGCCTGCTAGACTGGGGACTGTGTGCTGCTCTGATAGGTCTATGTCTACTGTGGGGCCTGCTAGACTGGGGACTGTGCTGCTCTGATAGGTCTATGTCTACTGTGGGGCCTGCTAGACTGGGGACTGTGCAGCTCTGATAGGTCTATGTCTACTGTGGGGCCTGCTAGACTGGGGACTGTGCAGCTCTGATAGGTCTATGTCTACTGTGGGGCCTGCTAGACTGGGGACTGTGCAGCTCTGATAGGTCTATGTCTACTGTGGGGCCTGCTAGACTGGGGACTGTGCTGCTCTGATAGGTCTATGTCTACTGTGGGGCCTGCTAGACTGGGGACTGTGCTGCTCTGATAGGTCTATGTCTACTGTGGGGCCTGCTAGACTGTAGACTGTGCTGCTCTGATGGGTCTATGTCTACTGTGGGGCCTGCTAGACTGGGGACTGTGCTGCTCTGATAGGTCTATGTGTACTGTGGGGCCTGCTAGACTGGGGACTGTGCTGCTCTGATAGGTCTATGTCTACTGTGGGGCCTGCTAGACTGGGGACTGTGCAGCTCTGATAGGTCTATGTCTACTGTGGGGCCTGCTAGACTGGGGACTGTGTGCTGCTCTGATAGGTCTATGTCTACTGTGGGGCCTGCTAGACTGGGGACTGTGCTGCTCTGATAGGTCTATGTCTACTGTGGGGCCTGCTAGACAGTAGACTGTGCAGCTCTGATAGGTCTATGTGTACTGTGGGGCCTGCTAGACTGGGGACTGTGTGCAGCTCTCATAGGTCTATGTCTACTGTGGGGCCTGCTAGACTGGGGACTGTGCTGCCCTGACAGGTCTATGTCTACTGTGGGGCCTGCTAGACTGGGGACTGTGCTGCTCTGATAGGTCTATGTCTACTGTGGGGCCTGCTAGACTGGGGACTGTGCAGCTCTGATAGGTCTATGTCTACTGTGGGGCCTGCTAGACTGGGGACTGTGCTGCTCTGATAGGTCTATGTCTACTGTGGGGCCTGCTAGACTGGGGACTGTGCTGCTCTGATAGGTCTATGTCTACTGTGGGGCCTGCTAGACTGGGGACTGTGCTGCTCTGATAGGTCTATGTCTACTGTGGGGCCTGCTAGACTGGGGACTGTGCTGCTCTGATAGGTCTATGTCTACTGTGGGGCCTGCTAGACTGTAGACTGTGCTGCTCTGATAGGTCTATGTGTACTGTGGGGCCTGCTAGACTGGGGACTGTGTGCAGCTCTCATAGGTCTATGTCTACTGTGGGGCCTGCTAGACTGGGGACTGTGTGCAGCTCTCATAGGTCTATGTCTACTGTGGGGCCTGCTAGACTGGGGACTGTGCTGCTCTGACAGGTCTATGTCTACTGTGGGGCCTGCTAGACTGGGGACTGTGCTGCTCTGATAGGTCTATGTCTACTGTGGGGCCTGCTAGACTGGGGACTGTGCTGCTCTGATAGGTCTATGTCTACTGTGGGGCCTGCTAGACTGGGGACTGTGCTGCTCTGATAGGTTTATGTCTACTGTGGGGCCTGCTAGACTGGGGACTGTGCTGCTCTGATAGGTCTATGTCTACTGTGGGGCCTGCTAGACTGTAGACTGTGCTGCTCTGATGGGTCTATGTCTACTGTGGGGCCTGCTAGACTGGGGACTGTGCTGCTCTGATAGGTCTATGTGTACTGTGGGGCCTGCTAGACTGGGGACTGTGCTGCTCTGATAGGTCTATGTCTACTGTGGGGCCTGCTAGACTGGGGACTGTGCTGCTCTGATAGGTCTATGTCTACTGTGGGGCCTGCTAGACTGGGGACTGTGCTGCTCTGATAGGTCTATGTCTACTGTGGGGCCTGCTAGACTGTAGACTGGGCTGCTCTGATAGGTCTATGTGTACTGTGGGGCCAGCTAGACTGGGGACTGTGTGCAGCTCTCATAGGTCTATGTCTACTGTGGGGCCTGCTAGACTGGGGACTGTGCTGCTCTGACAGGTCTATGTCTACTGTGGGGCCTGCTAGACTGGGGACTGTGCAGCTCTGATAGGTCTATGTCTACTGTGGGGCCTGCTAGACTGGGGACTGTGCTGCTCTGATAGGTCTATGTCTACTGTGGGGCCTGCTAGACTGGGGACTGTGCTGCTCTGATAGGTCTATGTCTACTGTGGGGCCTGCTAGACTGTAGACTGTGCTGCTCTGATGGGTCTATGTCTACTGTGGGGCCTGCTAGACTGGGGACTGTGCTGCTCTGATAGGTCTATGTGTACTGTGGGGCCTGCTAGACTGGGGACTGTGCTGCTCTGATAGGTCTATGTCTACTGTGGGGCCTGCTAGACTGGGGACTGTGCAGCTCTGATAGGTCTATGTCTACTGTGGGGCCTGCTAGACTGGGGACTGTGTGCTGCTCTGATAGGTCTATGTCTACTGTGGGGCCTGCTAGACTGGGGACTGTGCTGCTCTGATAGGTCTATGTCTACTGTGGGGCCTGCTAGACAGTAGACTGTGCAGCTCTGATAGGTCTATGTGTACTGTGGGGCCTGCTAGACTGGGGACTGTGTGCAGCTCTCATAGGTCTATGTCTACTGTGGGGCCTGCTAGACTGGGGACTGTGCTGCTCTGACAGGTCTATGTCTACTGTGGGGCCTGCTAGACTGGGGACTGTGCTGCTCTGATAGGTCTATGTCTACTGTGGGGCCTGCTAGACTGGGGACTGTGCTGCTCTGATAGGTCTATGTCTACTGTGGGGCCTGCTAGACTGGGGACTGTGCTGCTCTGATAGGTCTATGTCTACTGTGGGGCCTGCTAGACTGTGGACTGTGCTGCTCTGATAGGTCTATGTCTACCTTGGGGCC
This sequence comes from Salvelinus namaycush, assembly GCF_016432855.1. NCBI lineage: Eukaryota > Metazoa > Chordata > Actinopteri > Salmoniformes > Salmonidae > Salvelinus > Salvelinus namaycush. The sequence continues at coordinate 103,668 of NW_024061487.1, forward strand.
TGCTAGACTGGGGACTGTGCAGCTCTGATAGGTCTATGTCTACTGTGGGGCCTGCTAGACTGGGGACTGTGCAGCTCTGATAGGTCTATGTCTACTGTGGGGCCTGCTAGACTGGGGACTGTGTGCTGCTCTGATAGGTCTATGTCTACTGTGGGGCCTGCTAGACTGGGGACTGTGCTGCTCTGATAGGTCTATGTCTACTGTGGGGCCTGCTAGACTGGGGACTGTGCTGCTCTGATAGGTCTATGTCTACTGTGGGGCCTGCTAGACTGGGGACTGTGCTGCTCTGATAGGTCTATGTCTACTGTGGGGCCTGCTAGACTGTAGACTGTGCTGCTCTGATAGGTCTATGTGTACTGTGGGGCCTGCTAGACAGTAGACTGTGCAGCTCTGATAGGTCTATGTGTACTGTGGGGCCTGCTAGACTGGGGACTGTGTGCAGCTCTCATAGGTCTATGTCTACTGTGGGGCCTGCTAGACTGGGGACTGTGCTGCTCTGATAGGTCTATGTCTACTGTGGGGCCTGCTAGACTGGGGACTGTGTGCAGCTCTCATAGGTCTATGTCTACTGTGGGGCCTGCTAGACTGGGGACTGTGCTGCTCTGATAGGTCTATGTCTACTGTGGGGCCTGCTAGACTGGGGACTGTGCTGCTCTGATAGGTCTATGTCTACTGTGGGGCCTGCTAGACTGGGGACTGTGCAGCTCTGATAGGTCTATGTCTACTCTGGGGCCTGCTAGACTGGGGACTGTGCAGCTCTGATAGGTCTATGTCTACTGTGGGGCCTGCTAGACTGGGGACTGTGCTGCTCTGATAGGTCTATGTCTACTGTGGGGCCTGCTAGACTGGGGACTGTGCTGCTCTGATAGGTCTATGTCTACTGTGGGGCCTGCTAGACTGTAGACTGTGCTGCTCTGATAGGTCTATGTCTACTGTGGGGCCTGCTAGACTGGGGACTGTGCTGCTCTGATAGGTCTATGTGTACTGTGGGGCCTGCTAGACTGGGGACTGTGCTGCTCTGATAGGTCTATGTCTACTGTGGGGCCTGCTAGACTGGGGACTGTGCAGCTCTGATAGGTCTATGTCTACTGTGGGGCCTGCTAGACTGGGGACTGTGTGCTGCTCTGATAGGTCTATGTCTACTGTGGGGCCTGCTTGACTGGGGACTGTGCTGCTCTGATAGGTCTATGTCTACTGTGGGGCCTGCTAGACAGTAGACTGTGCAGCTCTGATAGGTCTATGTGTACTGTGGGGCCTGCTAGACTGGGGACTGTGCTGCTCTGATAGGTCTATGTCTACTGTGGGGCCTGCTAGACTGGGGACTGTGCTGCTCTGATAGGTCTATGTCTACTGTGGGGCCTGCTAGACTGGGGACTGTGCTGCTCTGATAGGTCTATGTCTACTGTGGGGCCTGCTAGACTGTAGACTGTGCTGCTCTGATAGATCTATGTCTACTGTGGGGCCTGCTAGACTGGGGACTGTGCTGCTCTGATAGGTCTATGTGTACTGTGGGGCCTGCTAGACTGGGGACTGTGCTGCTCTGATAGGTCTATGTCTACTGTGGGGCCTGCTAGACTGGGGACTGTGCTGCTCTGATAGGTCTATGTCTACTGTGGGGCCTGCTAGACTGTAGACTGTGCTGCTCTGATAGGTCTATGTGTACTGTGGGGCCTGCTAGACTGGGGACTGTGTGCAGCTCTCATAGGTCTATGTCTACTGTGGGGCCTGCTAGACTGGGGACTGTGCTGCTCTGATAGGTCTATGTCTACTGTGGGTTCTGCTAGACTGGGGACTGTGCTGCTCTGATAGGTCTATGTCTACTGTGGGGCCTGCTAGACTGGGGACTGTGCAGCTCTGATAGGTCTATGTCTACTCTGGGGCCTGCTAGACTGGGGACTGTGCAGCTCTGATAGGTCTATGTCTACTGTGGGGCCTGCTAGACTGGGGACTGTGCTGCTCTGATAGGTCTATGTCTACTGTGGGGCCTGCTAGACTGGGGACTGTGCTGCTCTGATAGGTCTATGTCTACTGTGGGGCCTGCTAGACTGTAGACTGTGCTGCTCTGATAGGTCTATGTCTACTGTGGGGCCTGCTAGACTGGGGACTGTGCTGCTCTGATAGGTCTATGTGTACTGTGGGGCCTGCTAGACTGGGGACTGTGCTGCTCTGATAGGTCTATGTCTACTGTGGGGCCTGCTAGACTGGGGACTGTGCAGCTCTGATAGGTCTATGTCTACTGTGGGGCCTGCTAGACTGGGGACTGTGTGCTGCTCTGATAGGTCTATGTCTACTGTGGGGCCTGCTAGACTGGGGACTGTGCTGCTCTGATAGGTCTATGTCTACTGTGGGGCCTGCTAGACAGTAGACTGTGCAGCTCTGATAGGTCTATGTGTACTGTGGGGCCTGCTAGACTGGGGACTGTGTGCAGCTCTCATAGGTCTATGTCTACTGTGGGGCCTGCTAGACTGGGGACTGTGCTGCTCTGACAGGTCTATGTCTACTGTGGGGCCTGCTAGACTGGGGACTGTGTTGCCTCGATAGGTCTATGTCTACTGTGGGACCTGCTAGACTGGGGACTGTGCTGCTCTGATAGGTCTATGTCTACTGTGGGGCCTGCTAGACTGGGGACTGTGCTGCTCTGACAGGTCTATGTCTACTGTGGGGCCTGCTAGACTGGGGACTGTGCTGCTCTGATAGGTCTATGTCTACTGTGGGGCCTGCTAGACTGGGGACTGTGCTGCTCTGATAGGTCTATGTCTACTGTGGGGCCTGCTAGACTGGGGACTGTGCTGCTCTGATAGGTCTATGTCTACTGTGGGGCCTGCTAGACTGGGGACTGTGCTGCTCTGATAGGTCTATGTCTACTGTGGGGCCTGCTAGACTGGGGACTGTGCTGCTCTGATAGGTCTATGTCTACTGTGGGGCCTGCTAGACTGGGGACTGTGCTGCTCTGACAGGTCTATGTCTACTGTGTGGCCTGCTAGACTGGGGACTGTGCTGCTCTGATAGGTCTATGTCTACTGTGGGGCCTGCTAGACTGGGGACTGTGCTGCTCTGATAGGTCTATGTCTACTGTGGGGCCTGCTAGACTGGGGACTGTGCAGCTCTGATAGGTCTATGTCTACTGTGGGGCCTGCTAGACTGTAGACTGTGCTGCTCTGATAGGTCTATGTGTACTGTGGGGCCTGCTAGACTGTAGACTGTGCAGCTCTGATAGGTCTATGTCTACTGTGGGGCCTGCTAGACAGTAGACTGTGCTGCTCTGATAGGTCAGTAAAATACAGATCTCCTCCTCTGACTTCTCGGAATCCCCCAATTCCCCTTAATCCTTCCTCTGTTTTTCCTGTCTGTCCCCTGAGGCCCTCTCACTTCTCAGGTCAACCTCCATCCCTTCATCTTCTTCTATCCATCTATCTCCATCTATTCCTTCTGGGCTACATAAATCACTGATTCCCAGAAGTCCTCTGCTTCACTGTGACCTGAACAGATGACATGAGAAGATAGATCCATAGTGTGACAGCTCGCCAACATGCTGAATATATTACTAAACTACACTTGAAGTTTGAGAGGACATAAACAGATCAGACTGAAACTGAACACAAACTAAACTACACTTGAAGTTTGAGAGGACATAGACCAGACTGAAACTGAACACAAACTAAACTACATTTCAAGTTTGAGAGGACATAGACAGACCAGACTGAAACTGAACACAAACTAAACTACACTTGAAGTTTGAGAGGACATAGACCAGACTGAAACTGAACACAAACTAAACTACATTTCAAGTTTGAGAAGTCATAGACAGTCAGACTGAAACGGGTTAATAATACAGGTTTAAACTGTTTGACTAAAATAACGTTTTGAGACACAAGAGTAGCATCGTTGGGTTTATCTTGATGATGGTTAGTATGGGTTTGTAGAGAATTCATTTCTGGGCTAGACTATAGCTCCCATTCTGAAATATCCCTCTCAGTTCATATTAAAAATAGCTAAATATCCATGACAATAGTAAAATGTTTCTCATATGACATTACTGATGTTCACAAACAAACTGACAAATATTCCAACAAAATTCACACATACAGTTCATAAACAATAACAGTACACAGTCCTCGACATCACCACATTGTCTCTCCACGATCAACAGCACGATGATGTCACCTCTAAAATGATCTTATTCTTTCCAAAGCAGAGTTATGTAGATCTAGATAATAGGCCTGATGAAAACTCCAGGCCTGGAAGCCAACTGAGTCTGGAGAAATAAACAAGTTGTGTGAACTGAACCACCAGAAGAGAACAACACAGGGAGAGAGCTACACAGGGAGAGAGCTACACACAGGGAGAGAGCTACACACAGGGAGAGAGCTACACAGGGAGAGAGCTACACAGGGAGAGCGCTACACAGGGAGAGAGCTACACACAGGGAGAGAGCTACACAGGGAGAGAGCTACACAGGGAGAGAGCTACACACAGGGAGAGAGCTACACAGGGAGAGAGCTACACAGGGAGAGAGCTACACACAGGGAGAGAGCTACACAGGGAGAGAACTACACAAGGAGAGCTACACAAGGAGAGCTACACAAGGAGAGAGCTACACAGGGAGAGAACTACACAGGGAGAGAACTACACAGGGAGAGAACTACACAGGGAGAGAACTACACAAGGAGAGAGCTACACACAGGGAGAGAGCTACACAGGGAGAGAGCTACACACAGGGAGAGAACTACACAGGGAGAGAGCTACACAGGGAGAGAGCTGCACAGGGAGATAACTACACAGGGAGAGAACTACACAACGAGAGCTACACAGGGAGAGAGCTACACAGTGAGAGAGCTACACACAGGGAGAGAGCTACACAGGGAGAGAGCTACACAGGGAGAGAGCTACACACAGGGAGAGAGCTACACACAGGGAGAGAGCTACACAGGGGGAGAGAGCTACACAGGGGGGAGAGCTACACAGAGCGAGAGAGCTACACAGGGGAAGAGAGCTACACACAGGGAGAGAGCTACACAAGGAGAGAACTACACAGGGAGAGAGCTACACAAGGAGAGAGCTGCACAGGGAGAGAGCTACACAGGGGGAGAGCTACACACAGGGAGAGACCCACACAGGGAGAGAGCTACACACAGGGAGAGATATACACAGGGAGAGAGTTACACACAGGGAGAGAGCTACACACAGGGAGAGAAATGAACAAGGAGAGAGCTACACACAGGGAGAGAGTTACACACAGGGAGAGAGCTACACAGGGAGAGAAATGAACAAGGAGAGAGCTACACACGGGGAGAGAGCTACACACAGGGAGAGCGTTACACACAGGGAGAGAGCTACACAGGGAGATAAATACACAGGGAGAGAACTACACAGGGAGAGAGTTACACACAGGGAGAAAGCTACACAGGGAGAGAGCTACACAGGGAGAGAGCTACACACAGGGAGAGAGCTACACACAGGGAGAGAGCTACACACAGGGAGAGAGCTACACAGGGGGAGAGAGCTACACAGGGGGGGAGAGCTACACAGAGCGAGAGAGCTACACAGGGGAAGAGAGCTACACACAGGGAGAGAGCTACACAAGGAAAGAACTACACAGGGAGAGAGCTACACAAGGAGAGAGCTGCACAGGGAGAGAGCTACACAGGGGGAGAGCTACACACAGGGAGAGACCCACACAGGGAGAGAGCTACACACAGGGAGAGATATACACAGGGAGAGAGTTACACACAGGGAGAGAGCTACACACAGGGAGAGAAATGAACAAGGAGAGAGCTACACACAGGGAGAGAGTTACACACAGGGAGAGAGCTACACAGGGAGAGAAATGAACAAGGAGAGAGCTACACACGGGGAGAGAGCTACACACAGGGAGAGCGTTACACACAGGGAGAGAGCTACACAGGGAGATAAATACACAGGGAGAGAACTACACAGGGAGAGAGTTACACACAGGGAGAAAGCTACACAGGGAGAGAGCTACACAGGGAGAGAAATACACACGGGGAGAGAGCTACACAGGGAGAGAGTTACACACAGGGAGAAAGCTACACAGGGAGAGAGCTACACAGGGAGAGAAATACACACGGGGAGAGAGCTACACAGGGAGAGCGCTATACACAGGGAGAGAGCTACACACAGAGAGAGCGCTACACCCAGGGAGAGAGCTACACCCAGGGAGAGAGCTACACCCAGGGAGAGAGCTACACACAGGGAGAGAGCTACACACAGGGAGAGAGCTACACACAGGGAGAGAACCACACAGGGAGAGAGCTACACACGGGGAGAGAGCTACACACGGGGAGAGAGCTACACAGGGAGAGAGCTACACAGGGAGAGAGCTACACACAGGGAGAGAGCTACACACAGGGAGAGAGCTACACACAGGGAGAGAGCTACACACGGGGAGAGAGCTACACAGGGAGAGAGCTACACACAGGGAGAGAGCTACACACAGGGAGAGAGCTACACACGGGGGGAGAGCTACACAGGGAGAGAGCTACACAGGGAGAGAGCTACACACGGGGAGAGAGCTACACATGGGGAGAGAGCTACACAGGGAGAGAGAGCTACACAGGGAGAGAGCTACACACAGGGGGAGAGAACCACACAGGGAGAGAGCTACACAGGGAGAGAACTACACACGGGGAGAGAGCTACACACAGGGGGAGAGAACTACACAGGGAGAGAACTACACAGGGAGAGAACTACACAGGGAGAGAGCTACACAGGGAGAGAGCTACACAGGGAGAGAGCTACACACGGGGAGAGAGCTACACACGGGGAGAGCTACACACGGGGAGAGAGCTACACAGGGAGATAGCTACACAGGGGGAGAGAGCTACACACAGGGGGAGAGAGCTACACAGGGAGAGAGCTACACACGGGGGGAGAGCTACACACGGGGAGAGAGCTACACAGGGAGAGAGCTACACACGGGGAGAGAGCTACACAGGGAGAGAGCTACACAGGGAGAGAGCTACACACGGGGAGAGAGCTACACACAGGGAGAGAACCACACACGGGGAGAGAGCTACACACAGGGAGAGAGCTACACACAGGGAGAGAGCTACACAGGGGGAGAGCTACACACAGGGGGAGAGAACTACACAGGGAGAGAACTACACAGGGAGAGAACTACACAGGGAGAGAGCTACACACTGGGAAAAACAGCTGCTGTAATTAATGACCAGTTGAGAGATAAGACAATGAAGGGAAGAGAAAGTATTCTCATCGCTGCAAAGTGTGCGTGTGTGCGCATGTTTTCCGTAATTCAAACAAAATACCCTGTCGTTAAGCTAGATATTCCCTAAACCAACAATTTCTTCCATACATAATTAATGATCACAACTTCAACTTCCAATGAATCTCCTCATGCGTGAAAGTTCTCCTGAGAGAGAGAGAGAGAGAGAAGTGTTCAAACACAACACCGCCTGGGAAAAACGGAGGAACTGAGGAAACTGCCTCTCAACATAAAGCATAGAACAAAATGTTTTGGTCCGGGTGTTGTGCAAGTTTTAATCCTGTTACTTGATGCTAACCACAAGAATCCTAATTCATTATTAGAACCATTCAAATGTTAGGTGGCATATACAACATTAGATGGTGGGTGGTGACGGAATGGTGGGTGGTGAGGGAATGGTGGGTGGTGAGGGAATGGTGGGTGGTGGTTAATGGTGGGTAGGGGGGGAATGGTGGGTGGTGAAGGAATGGTGGGTGGTGATTAATGGTGGGTAGGGGGGGAATGGTGGGTGGTGGATAATGGTGGGTAGGGAAGGAATGGTGGGTGGTGGATAATGGTGGATGTTGGGTAATGGTGGGTGGTGAGGGAATGATGGGTGGTGAGTAATGGTGGGTGGTGAGGGAATGGTGGGTGGTGAGGGAATGGTGGGTGGTGAGTAATGGTGGGTGGTGAGGGAATGGTGGGTGGTTAGGGAATGGTGGGTGATGAGGGAATGGTGTGTGGTGTGTAATGGTGGGTGGTGGGTAATGGTGGGTGATGAGGGAATGGTGGGTGGTGAGGGAATGGTGTGTGGTGTGTAATGGTGGGTGGTGGGGGAATGGTGTGTGGTGTGTAATGGTGGGTGGTGAGGGAATGGTGGGTGATGAGGGAATGGTGGGTGGTAAGTAATGGTGGGTGGTGAGGGAATGGTGGGTGGTGAGGGAATGGTGTGTGGTGTGTAATGGTGGGTGGTGGGGGAATGGTGGGTGATGAGTAATGTTGGGTGGTGAGTATGGTGGGTGGTGAGGGAATGGTGGGTGATGAGTAATGGTGGGTGATGAGGGAATGGTGGGGGAATGGTGGGTGATGAGTAACGGTGGGTGGTGAGTGAATGGTGGGTGGTGAGGGAATGGTGTGTGGTGTGTAATGGTGGGTGGTGAGTAATGGTGAGTGGTGAAGGAATGGTGGGTGGTGAGTAATGGTGGGATGTAGTACACGCAAAGTTGATGTAGTTCACGAAAAGTTTATATAGTACACGAAAAGTTGATATAGTACACGAAAAGTTGATGTAGTAACAACACGCAGAAGTTATCAGTCAACTTCCTACACCATTCTATGATGCATGACTGCACCTTTTCATTTGACCTGTCTGATGAACACACACACACACACACACACACCATTCATGCATGCACACACAACACACACAGACACAAAAAACACATACAAACACACGCAGGGTCTTACCCATGATGAAGTCATTGGTCAAGTATAAGAAGTAGACAGGGCAGGGGATGGTGACCACCTGTCCTGTATTGGCACTGGGCCAGCAGGCCCCCTTGTCCCACGTCCCACTGCAACCTGGGGGAGAGAGGGGGAGAAGGGGAAGGAGGGAGGGGGAGGAGAGGGAGGAGGAGGAGGGGGATCTTGAAATAATAACCAACGTGCTCACTCAAAGATAATCCTTAAAAACAGAGATAACCTTTTAGAGTTATGTCCTTTTCCTTCACGATGTTCAGAACTCATAGAGGGAGAGAGGGGAGTGGGGACGGGGGGAAGGACGGAGGCAGGATGGGTGAAGGAGAGAGGGGGAGGCAAGTGAGAGGAGGAGGAGGGGGAGAGAAGGGGAGAGCGAGAGAAAGATGGATTAGAGGAGGAAAGGTAGATGGAGAAAAAAGGGGAGAGAGAAAGAAAAAGGCAGAGACAGACAGACAGACAGACAGACAGACAGACAGACAGACAGACAGACAGACAGACAGACAGACAGACAGAGAGACAGAGAGACAGAGAGACAGAGAGACAGAGAGACAGAGAGAGAGAGAGACAGAGAGACAGACAAAGAGCGAGAAAGACAGAGAAAGAGAAAGAGACAGAGAGAGAGAGAGAGACAGACAGAGAGACAGAGAGAGAGAGAGAGAGAGAGAGACAGACAGACAGAGAGACAGAGAGACAGACAGAGAGAGCCTCTTGAAAACCCTGTGTGATTGATGAACTCCACATTTACAGAGAGATTAAAGATGATTCATGTTCTCCTGTGTGCAGAAAAAACTAACCCACACTGTGTATGTTTGTGTGTTTCTAGGACAGCCAATCAGTAAAATCTAAGGTCACACCACATAGAGTTAACTACAGATGTAGGATCTTAATTGGAGCCAGTTTGCTACAGCAGGAAAATAATCCTGCAGCAACAGGAAACTATAATTATTTTGTGGATTATAATTAATGGACATTTTTGTAGGGGTTGATATTTTTTTAGTAAGGGAAAGATCAAGTCTGAAATATCAAAGTGGAAATTAAAAACTTTGGAATCCTTGTTAAACCTCAAATACACTACAAATTTGAAATGTCTTGCATTGCAAGAAAGTTCTCATGCAACAGGGTGATCAAATTAAGATCCTACATCTGTACATGGGCCAGTGTCTTGCCACATAATTTAAATAACCAACAAGCTCTCACAGCCTCATGTCAGAATTAGACGTTCATACATGTTTTTCCAAACGTCACATTTCGAAGTGTTTTATGATTTAGTTTAGCCATCAACTCTGAATGTTTAAGGTCAGGGTTAAGTTTAGGCATTAACTCAAAGATTTGAGACAGGCTTAAAACAAAAATCTCAAAAATGACTTTCTATCGATGGCTTCAAACATGCAACCTTTTGGCATCGGAGGCAGACGTCGTTAAATAACTCATAAAACACTGTCATAGCCTGATGCTATTGATGCTATTATTTTGATTTATATCTCAGTAAAGGTTGAGTATTTGGCTCTCACACGAAGTCGAGAAAGCAATCCAGATCATTTTCAAAAAGGGAGGAAATACAGCTGCAATCACTTTTTTAATTAACGTTCATCGTCTGAAAAGGCAATTTGCGAGTTTCTCCTTGTCGTATTACCCCGAGGATTTCTTTGAGTCGTAATCGACAGAATGTGTACATGGAGAAACTGCAGCTAAATTAAAATGATAATGAAGGCTAAATTAGTTTTTTTAATTTTTATAAATAAGGCAGGGGAATAGTCAGTGGGTGCATCTCAAATGGCACCCTATTCCCTACATTGACCTTATGGGCCCTGGTCAGAAGTAGTGCACAACGTAATGAATAGGGTGCCATTGCAGACACAACCAGTAGGTGTTTTCACCCACGTGTGGCATGACATCACATCACCAAGCCTAGGGATGTTTGACATAATTGTGAACAAAGTATACCCCACCCTGCGTTCAATAATAATATTTCTCTATTCTATCACAAACTGTATGATCACATGCCAGGACATGCTTCATATAAAGCTTACCCAATAACAATGGTAATTATTACTTAATAAACTGGGTGTTAATAGGTGTTATACAGTTGGGATGGTTCAATGGCATTAACTGTGTTTTAATATCATAAAAAATACATCAATAGGAGTACTCTCCCACATGAAAACATACTGCAGTACTACAGTCTGCAAAAAACACTACATTAATTGCTATAGTATATATTACAGTTTTCTTTTACTACAGTATTGATACTATAGTTAACTGTAAATACTACAGTATACTACAGCAAATACTACAGTAAATACTACAGTGTACTACAGCAAATACTACAGTAAATACTACAGTAAATACTACAGTGTACTACAGTGTACTACAGTAAATACTACAGTAAATACTACAGCAAATGTTACAGCAAATACTACAGTGTACTACAGTAAAAACTACAGTAAATACTACAGCAAATACTACAGTTTACTACAGCAAATACTACAGTAAATGCTACAGTGTACTACAGCAAATACTACAGCAAATACTACAGCAAATACTACAGTGTACTACAGCAAATACTACAGTAAATACTACAGTGTACTACAGTAAATACTACAGTAAATACTACAGTATACTACAGCAAATACTACAGTAAATACTACAGTGTACTACAGCAAATACTACAGTAAATACTACAGTAAATTCTGCAAAAACATTACAATGAATAAAACTACAGTGTTCATACCATGCACTACATACATTATTTGGTCAGTATCCATCATCAGTATGACTCTATTAAAAACACTGTATGAGGTTAACATCTCTGCAGATAAATTGTTGATTAGAATCTATTGTGATTCAAAGCTATTCAAGGCACCCAGTAGACTAAAGAACAGAGGCACGACACGGTTTACATCTTCTAACTACAGGATCCGACTGTAAGTCTAGGAATAATAACATGTGTTGAAAGTTTGTCTGACTGCATCTAATACATAGCTTGTAAAAGCCCTGAGTAGATGTACTGTTTATAAGACTTAAAAGGGCTGTACAGGTTACATGGTGAAACTCTTTAAAGTAAGTACATAGTAAAGTACTGATTGATACAACTTATAGAGAACTAAAGGACATGTACAAATACCAAATACTGTAATGTAGCTGGTATACCACACACACACACACACACACACACACACAGACACACACACACACACACACACACACACACACACACACACACACACACACACACACACACACACACACACACACACACACACACACACACACACACACACACACACATAACTACTGAACTTACCTGTTGTCATGTTTTCTAACTGGGCCATGCACGTCTCTTTCTCCTTCTCCACCTCCAGCATGATGTCACATATCTGAAGGGACAGCATCTGTAGAAAGACAATGTGACGTACGTTAGTGTAACAGAGAAGGGTCGGTGAACCATGCTTGTATGATGAGAAACCTTGAGACCTGAAGACTTGTGTTACAGTAGTTCCCAAGCTTTAGCCAGAACATCCTCCTAAGACACAGCCAGTATAGCAACGGCTTGCTATCTCAGGAGGACATTTTGGCTACCTGATCTTATGCCAAGGTTTTAGTTTAACGGGCTAACTAACGCAGTCTTGTGACACAAAGGAGACCCAAGTTTGAACCTCTATCGGTCACATTTGCTTGGGTCTGTCAGCTAGTAAACTAGCTAGTAAATTTCTGAGATGTGATATCACATTTGACAAACGACTCGTGAATCATAACCACCAAACAGTTAACGCACCTCAATGTAAATATCTGAGATGTGATATCACATTTGACAAACGACTCGTGAATCATAACCACCAAACAGTTAACGCACCTCAATGTAAATATCTGAGATGTGATATCACATTTGACAAACGACTCGTGAATCATAACCACCAAACAGTTAACGCACCTCAATGTAAGTATCTGAGATGTGATATCACATTTGACAAACGACTCGTGAATCATAACCACCAAAACAGTTAACGCACCTCAATGTAAATATCTGAGATGTGATATCACATTTGACAAACGACTCGTGAATCATAACCACCAAACAGTTAACGCACCTCAATGTAAATATCTGAGATGTGATATCACATTTGACAAACGACTCGTGAATCATAGCCACCAAAACAGTTAACGCACCTCAATGGAAATGATTAAAAGCTCAAAGCAAAGAAACATATCCATCATCTCCGGAAAGTGGAATGGAAGTTACCGACTGGTCATCTGAAATCAATGTGAAGAGACCCATGAAGATGTCAGACACACACATTGTGAACTTCCATCAAGGCTGAAACATCAAGTCTCTGATTTATCCCCTCCTCCTTGTTTTTGTCTATGGTATATAGCCCTATGATAAATGACATCTTCCTCAGTCTTCAAAACAACATGAATTTCACATGATCACAAGTGAAATTGTTTGTTTTAAAAAGAAAAACGTTTTTCATATGATCACGTGATCTTATGTGAAATTAATGTGATAACGTGACAACATCTAAAGCGACATGTGAACATAAAACTACACATGAAAACGTGATCATATGTGAAGTGTTCCAAAAAACTAGCTTTCACCTGATTTCACATGTGAAATTTCAAGTGAAATCATGTGAAATTTTCCACTTGTGAAATCATGTGGGGGGGTGGGGGGGGGTTCTGTAAGGAGTGTTTTCTGGGAAAAACTAAGTCATGGATCATCAGTCATCGTCAGCCATCACCTTAATCTCTAGGCTACTTCCATCTGGGGCCAATTTCACTCTTGGCATCATTGCCTTTTATTATCAGAGATGCTCTGTTCCAACAGAGTGAAGAGCCAGGACCCCACCAGAATATCTTTCAACAGACCCCCCTCTATAAAAATATGTTTCAGTAGATTAGACAAACTGACTGGTTGGAAAGGTGGCATCCTATGACGGTGCCACGTTGAGTCATTGAGCTTTCGGTGTGGGCCATACTACTGCCAATGTTTGTGTATGGAGACTGCATGGCTGTGTACTCAATTTTATACAGCTGTCAGGAACGGTCGTGGCTGAAATAGCCGAATCCACTAATTTGAAGGGGTGTCAATGTACAGTACCGGTAAAACGTTTGGACACGCCTACTCATTCAAGGGTTTTTCTTTATTTTTTACTATTTTCTACATTGTCGAATAATAGTGAAGACATAAAAACTATGAAATAACACACATGGAATAATGTAGTAACCAAAAAAGTGTTAAACAAATAAAAATATATTTGAGATTTGAGATTCTTCAAAGTAGCCACCCTTTGCCTTGACAGCTTTGCACACACTTGGCATTCTCTCAACCAGCTTCACCAGGAATGCTTTTCCAACAGTCTTGAAGGAGTTCCCACATATGCTGAACATTTGTTGGCTGCTTTTCCTTCACTCTGCGTTCCAACTCATCCCAAACCATCTCAATTGGGTTGAGGTCGGGTGATTATGGAGGCCAGGTCATCTGATGCAGCACTCCATCACTCTCCTTCTTGGTCAAATAGAACCTACAAAGCCTAGAGGTGTGTTGGGTCATTTTCCTGCTAAAAAACAAATGATAGTCCCATTAAGCGCAAACCAGATGGGATGGCGTATTGCTGCAGAATGCTGTGGTAGCCATGCTGTTTAAGTAAGCCTTGAATTCTAAATAAATCACTGACAGTGTCACCAGCAAAGCACCCCCACACCATCACACCTCCTCCTCCATGCTTCACGGTGGGAACTACACATGATGAGATCATCTGTTCACCTACTCTGCGTCCCACAAAGACACGGCGGTTGGAACCAAAAATCTAAAAATTTGGACTCATCAGACCAAAGGACAGATTTCCACCGGTCTAATGTCCATTGCTTGTGTTTCTTGGCCCAAGCAGATCTCTTCTTATTATTGGTGTCCTTTAGTAGTGGTTTCTTTGCAGCAATTCGAACACGAAGGCCTGATTCACGCAGTCTCCTCTGAACAGTTGATGTTGAGATGTGTCTGTTACTTGAGGGTGCAATTTCTGAGGCTGGTAACTCTAATGAATGCATCCTCTGCAGCAGAGTGAATAATGATGTACTGTCATTTCTCTTTGCTTATTTGAGCTGGTCTTTTACCAAATAGGACTATCTTCTATGTACCACCCCTACTATCTTCTATATACCACCCCTAATATCTTCTATATCCCACCCCTACTATCTTCTATATACCACCCCTACTATCTTCTATATACCACCCCTAATATCTTCTATATACCATCCCTAATATCTTCTGTATACCACCCCTACTATCTTCTATATACCACCCCTACTATCTTCTATATACCACCCCTACTATCTTCTATATACCACCCCTACTATCTTCTATATACCACCCCTACTATCTTCTATATACCACCCCTACTATCTTCTGTATACCACCCTACTATCTTCTGTATACCACCCCTACCATCTTCTATATACCACCCCTACTATCTTCTGTATACCACCACTACTATCTTCTATATACCACCCCTAATATCTTCTATATACCACCCCTACTATCTTCTGTATACCACCACTACTATCTTCTATATACCACCCCTACCTTGTCACAACACAACTGATTGACGCATTGAGAAGGAAATAAATTCCACAAATGTACTTTTAACAAGGCACACCTGTTAATTTAAATGCATACCAGGTGACTACCTCATGAAGCTGGTTGAGAGAATACCAAGAGTGTGCAAAGCTGTCATCAAGGCAAAGGGTGGCTACTTTAAAGAATCTCACATATGAAATATATTTTGATTACTACATGATTCCACATGTAACCAGCTAGCAATTTGTTTCTCAGCTACAGTTTGACTTGTGCCCTGTCTGACAGTGAAATGTGGCTAGCTCTTACTGTAGCTTGGACTATGGAGTAGCTAGCTAGTGTTGGAAAAGCCCATCGCATGCATTGTAAGGTAGCAGCGTGACAATTTGCCTAAAGTTGGTGTTGGGTTTGAACTGATGTAGCTATCTAGCTAACTAATATGTTTTGCGGAAACATTTGGGACTGGCATTTGGACGTGAGCTAACCATCCGTTAGCTAGCTACCTTCTGTGTCGAGGTCTCACTATAATAATATGTTTCAGTAGACCCTACTATAATAATATGTTTCAGTAGACCCCACTATAATAATATGTTTCAGTAGACCCTACTATAATAATATGTTTCAGTAGACCCTACTATAATAATATGTTTCAGTAGACCCTACTATAATAATATGTTTCAGTAGACCCTACTATAACAATATGTTTCAGTAGACCCCACTATAATAATATGTTTCAGTAGACCCCACTATAATAATATGTTTCAGTAGACCCTACTATAATAATATGTTTCAGTAGACCCTACTATAATAATATGTTTCAGTAGACCCTACTATAACAATATGTTTCAGTAGACCCCACTATAATAATATGTTTCAGTAGACCCCACTATAATAATATGTTTCAGTAGACCCTACTATAATAATATGTTTCAGTAGACCCTACTATAATAATATGTTTCAGTAGACCCTACTATAATAATATGTTTCAGTAGACCCTACTATAATAATATGTTTCAGTAGACCCCACTATAATAATATGTTTCAGTAGACCCCACTATAATAATATGTTTCAGTAGACCCCACTATAATAATATGTTTCAGTAGACCCCACTATAATAATATGTTTCAGTAGACCCTACTATAATAATATGTTTCAGTAGACCCCACTATAATAATATGTTTCAGTAGACCACACTATAATAATATGTTTCAGTAGACCCTACTATAATAATATGTTTCAGTAGACCCCACTATAATAATATGTTTCAGTAGACCCCACTATAATAATATGTTTCAGTAGACCCTACTATAATAATAATAATATGTTTCAGTAGACCCTACTATAATAATAATAATATGTTTCAGTAGACCCTACTATAATAATAATAATATGTTTCAGTAGACCCTACTATAATAATAATAATATGTTTCAGTAGACCCTACTATAATAATAATAATATGTTTCAGTAGACCCTACTATAATAATATGTTTCAGTAGACCACACTATAATAATATGTTTCAGTAGACCCTACTATAATAATATGTTTCAGTAGACCCTACTATAATAATATGTTTCAGTAGACCCTACTATAATAATATGTTTCAGTAGACCCTACTATAACAATATGTTTCAGTAGACCCCACTATAATAATATGTTTCAGTAGACCCCACTATAATAATATGTTTCAGTAGACCCTACTATAATAATATGTTTCAGTAGACCCCACTATAATAATATGTTTCAGTAGACCCTACTATAATAATATGTTTCAGTAGACCCTACTATAATAATATGTTTCAGTAGACCCCACTATAATAATATGTTTCAGTAGACCCCACTATAATAATATGTTTCAGTAGACCCCACTATAATAATATGTTTCAGTAGACCCTACTATAATAATATGTTTCAGTAGACCCCACTATAATAATATGTTTCAGTAGACCACACTATAATAATATGTTTCAGTAGACCCTACTATAATAATATGTTTCAGTAGACCCCACTATAATAATATGTTTCAGTAGACCCCACTATAATAATATGTTTCAGTAGACCCCACTATAATAATATGTTTCAGTAGACCCTACTATAATAATAATAATATGTTTCAGTAGACCCTACTATAATAATAATAATATGTTTCAGTAGACCCTACTATAATAATAATAATATGTTTCAGTAGACCCCACTATAATAATATCTTTCAGTAGACCCTACTATAATAATAATAATATGTTTCAGTAGACCCCACTATAATAATATGTTTCAGTAGACCCTACTATAATAATATGTTTCAGTAGACCCCACTATAATAATATGTTTCAGTAGACCCCACTATAATAATATGTTTCAGTAGACCCCACTATAATAATATGTTTCAGTAGACCCCACTATAATAATATGTTTCAGTAGACCCCACTATAATAATATGTTTCAGTAGACCCCACTATAATAATATGTTTCAGTAGACCCCACTATAATAATATGTTTCAGTAGACCCCACTATAATAATATGTTTCCGTAGACCCCACTATAATAATATGTTTCCGTAGACCCCACTATAATAATATGTTTCAGTAGACCCCACTATAATAATATGTTTCAGTAGACCCCACTATAATAATATGTTTCAGTAGACCCCACTATAATAATATGTTTCAGTAGACCCCACTATAATAATATGTTTCAGTAGACCCCACTATAATAATATGTTTCAGTAGACCCTACTATAATAATATGTTTCAGTAGACCCCACTATAATAATATGTTTCAGACAGTAGACCCCACTATAACAATATGTTTCAGTAGACACTACTATAATAATATGTTTCAGTAGACCCCACTATAATAATACGTTTCAGTAGACCCCACTATAATAATATGTTTCAGACAGTAGACCCCACTATAATAATATGTTTCAGTAGACCCCACTATAATAATATGTTTCAGTAGACCCTACTATAATAATATGTTTCAGACAGTAGACCCCACTATAATAATATGTTTCAGTAGACCCCACTATAATAATGTTTCAGTAGACCCCACTATAATAATATGTTTCAGTAGACCCTACTATAATAATATGTATCAATAGACCCCACTATAATAATATGTTTCAGTAGACCCCAATATAATAATATGTTTCAGTAGACCCCACTATAATAATATGTTTCAGTAGACCCTACTATAATAATATGTTTCAGTAGACCCCACTATAATAATATGTTTCAGACAGTAGACCCCACTATAACAATATGTTTCAGTAGACCCTACTATAATAATATGTTTCAGTAGACCCCACTATAATAATACGTTTCAGTAGACCCCACTATAATAATATGTTTCAGACAGTAGACCCCACTATAATAATACGTTTCAGTAGACCCCACTATAATAATATGTTTCAGTAGACCCTACTATAATAATATGTTTCAGACAGTAGACCCCACTATAATAATATGTTTCAGTAGACCCCACTATAATAATATGTTTCAGTAGACCCCACTATAATAATATGTTTCAGTAGACCCTACTATAATAATATGTATCAGTAGACCCCACTATAATAATATGTTTCAGTAGACCCCAATATAATAATATGTTTCAGTAGACCCTACTATAATAATATGTTTCAGTAGACCCCACTATAATAATATGTATCAGTAGACCCTACTATAATAATATGTTTCAGTAGACCCCACTATAATAATGTTTCAGTAGACCCCACTATAACAATATGTTTCAGTAGACCCCACTATAATAATATGTTTCAGTAGACCCTACTATAATAATGTTTCAGTAGACCCTACTATAATAATATGTTTCAGTAGACCCTACTATAATAATATGTTTTCAGTAGACCCCACTATAATAATATGTTTCAGTAGACCCTACTATAATAATATGTTTCAGTAGACCCCACTATAATAGTATGTTTCAGTAGACCCCACTATAATAATATGTTTCAGTAGACCCTACTATAATAATAATAAGATGTTTCAGTAGACCCCACTATAATAATATGTTTCAGTAGACCCCACTATAATAATATGTTTCAGTAGACCCCACTATAATAATTGTTCAGTAGACCCCACTATAATAATATGTTTCAGTAGACCCCACTATATAATATGTTTCAGTAGACCCCACTATAACAATATGTTTCAGTAGACCCACTAAATATGTTTCAGTAGACCCCACTATAATAATATGTTTCAGTAGACCCACTATAATAATAATAAATATGTTTCAGTAGACCCCACTATATAATAATAATAATATGTTTCAGTAGACCCCACTATAATAATATGTTTCAGTAGACCCCACTATAATATATGTTTCAGTAGACCCCACTATAATAATATGTTTTCAGTAGACCCCACTATAATAATATGTTTCAGTAGACCCCACTATAATAATATGTTTCAGTAGACCCTACTATAATAATATGTTTCAGTAGACCCCACTATAATAATATGTATCAGTAGACCCCACTATAATAATATGTTCAGTAGACC